>NC_057864.1:275687756-275767756 GCF_019393635.1 Dromiciops gliroides
TTCTGTATTCTCTGCCACATCTTTGTATCACACTGTGATTGTTTCTACTGATAACAATCCTCTAAAAGAACATCCAAATTGGTTTAACACACAAAGCAAGATGTACATAAAGGGATACAAAGTACAATTTTTTATGTTCTCTTGTTCCAATTTTTATGTTTTCCTGTTACAATAATAGAGGTATGTATATATAACACACATATACATATACACCCGTGTGTATTCTTTGAAAAATAAACTGTAAAGAACACTTCACAATCTCTTAAACAATCATCTTTTCTGTTCTTTGTATACCAAATGTTTTGCTTACTGATGACTGTTAAGCTCACCATTACAAATAAACTTTAAAACATCAAAAAATTGTTACAATAATAAAACCTTAAGGCTCTTAAAATTCGGTCCTTAAAGAAAAGAGCAAACACATTGTGAAAACTTTAGAGAATAGGATAGCCAAAATTAAATTTGCCTATCTACTTCCAACTTATTTCTATACAATTGTTTGGATGGATGTAACTGCAGACTTCCACAGCTGAAACATTTCTAGTTTTGATTAGCTTCAGTTACAGTTAAAATTGTCTGTGGTGAATCATGAGAGACCCCTGCTGATCTTTCTATGTAATATAAAATCAGCCACTGTTTGAAATGTGCTTTGTCCCATATATCTGTACCTGTGTGCATTATATGCATTCCAAGACAGGAATTGGAAGAGTGTGTGTGATTTATTATTGTCAGTTGACACTAGGATATTCAAAAGAAAGTGGTAGTGACAGGCAGAAACCAAGAATAATATAGGAAGATTTAATAGATACTGAATATGCAAAAGTGAACTATTTTCCAGTTAAAACCTAACTAACATAGAATCATAGAGTATGAGCTGTATGTAAGGGAATACAAACATAGTCCATTCAAACCCTCTCATTTTAAAGATGAGAAAACTTCACCTTATAAAGTGACTTGTACAAGATCTTGGAAATAGTCATCACTACAGGTACTGTAGCCACAACCATTTCGTGCTTCCAAAGTGCTTGGCACTGTCAAATGTTTCCACATCAGAAATGAGTATGAGTCTATCAGTGGAAATGGTATTAAAGAAGAGGTATCATTATCTGCTTTGCCCCTCTGCCCTAAGGATCATGGGATCTTTCCATCTGACACTTTCCAGCTATTGTCTCCTCTATTGGAATGTGAACTTTTTAAGAGAAGAGACTGTCTCACTTCTCTCTTGGTATTCCCAGAGCCTGGAAAGGTGCTTTGCACATAATAAATGCATAATGATTTTCTTATTCATTCATTTAAACCTACATGTTCTGACTCCAAATCCACCACTCTTTTTTCATTGTTCTACACTTGCTGGCAACAAAGAGATCAATGTATACAATCATTTTATTATGCTATCTATTCTCAGGGAGCCAGGAAATCCTCTGACTGTAAATTACAAAAGAGTTACAGATCTACATCAGAAGAAGAGAATTCCTCCCACATACACAGAAGAGGAAATGAAGGCAAACAGTTAAATGACTTGCCCAGGGTCAAACAGCTAATAAGTATCTAAGGCTAGATTTGAACTCAGGAAGATGTAGCCAAGTGTTATAGTAGATAGAGTGCTGGGCCTGGAGTCAGGAAGACCTAAGTTCAAACCCAGCCTCAAACAGACACTTATTAGCTGTGTGACCTTAGGCAAGTCACTTAACCCTGTTTACCTCATTTTTCCTTTCTGTAAAGTTATCTGGAGAAAGAAATGGCAAACCACTCCAGTATCTTTGCCAGGAAAACCCAAAATGGGTTCACAAAGAGTTGGACCAGAATGAAAAATGACTGAACAACAACAAAAAAAATGAGTTTTCCTGACCAGGCCTGGCACTTTATTCACTGATCCACCTAGCTGTCTTAAAATGAGGTAATTACCTTTTTTTTTCCTTTTCTGGTGGAGAGAAAACAAAACTGAAAAAAGAAGCAAATGTTCTCCTTTTGTCCAACATATGGAAACTCTACTCTTAGATTCATTGTTACTGTCTCAAGAAAGGTTTTGAAAATTCATTCTGCCTCTGTCACTTACTACTAAGTAACTTTGGCCAAATTTCTTAACTTTTATAGTTAGAGTTCTATAAGCTCTAAACTCATGATCCTTTATGTTCCTTCATTCCCTGTTAAACATGTTAAGGAGACTTTCTTGTGTTAAGTATGAAAGGATGGGATCTGATTTGATATTCATTGTTCACAAATTCTTTCTTCTATTACAAAACTAAAATGATGCAGTAGAGGGAGCATGAAAGAAGAAATGAAAGAATTTTGCATTCCATGTCACCCTAATATACCCATACTTTTTAATTTACTCTCCAACATCAGGCTTTAATGGAAAAGCCATAGGATTTCCAAAATGGAGCCAGCAATGAGATGACAGTTACAGCAGATGAAGTATACATAGAAATCATGGAAAATTAATTTTATATGAACTTCTAAGACTAAAAATTCAGGTCAGTCAACTTAATATAATTTCTCTATGCAGTTATCTGAGGTTGTTTGGTCTTCATGATGAGCTAAATTACAAGAAATTTTAGCATTATTGAATTTAGGGAAATACTAGCTCAATGGACTGTTTTCTATTTTTTAATTTAAAATTGGATAGCCAGCAATATAATTTTAATATCTTATAGTTACTCTTATTTTTGTGTTAAAGACAAAAATATATAATATCCAAGGCAAACATTAAAAATCAAACACTCAACTTGTCATATTAATCACATAACCAGGAAAAAGGAGGACAAGTTTTGGTCTCTGAGCCTCATAACCTCTCCAAAATAGGAAAAATGGATAAGAAATAAATAATTTCAGTTCTCTCCAAGGTATGACACCAAGAACCCAGACAAAGTAAAATCCCAAATAACTATCAATAAAAAAGGCTAATAACCCCCAAAACCTAACATTCACTCAGTACCTCTTCCTTTATAACCTACCATGCTGTGGCCATAGAGTTACACAAGCTTCTTAACCTGATGAATTTTTAATCAAGAATAATTGTCTGGGATATATTTTTTAAATAAATTGAGAGTATTTCATTCTTTTTTAAGTAGGTGGGATTTGATATGTGTTCAGATTGCACTGGGAATACTGCTAAGCTTACTGTTCCCATGATGAGGTCCAAGTACTTTTGGATATCACCTGTTATATATTATTTAGAGTCACAATTAGACCTTGGCATCCTTTCCATGCTTCAATAGACATTTCTTACTTTAGTTTTTACCTTCTCCCAGGTGGTTGCCATTTTACTCCATTAACATATTTCTTTGTGTAAAATAAAGTTCTTCAACCCACCCATGTCCAATCCCCCACCCCAGAACTCACAGAAAATATTGTAGGACTAGGATATGGCCCTTTTTTGTTTTGTTCTCTCAGCTTAGGCTAATAATTCATAATACATATTAGACGATATATCTTTTAAGCACCATAATAGTTTAGACTTCTTTAGTTTTTTATTTTGAATACAATTCAACTCCAAAAAAGGACTAAAATCCAAACAATCTAATCAAGTTTTTTCAGGACTCAGCAAATTCATCCTTTAAGGAAAATAGTACTACTTTTTATGATATCAAAAAAGAGATGGATAATATTCTCAAATTACTCAATTAAAACTTTCTAATATGTTCATGCTTAAAACTTGCTCAGAGTTGGCTATTTTTGCCTCAAGGTATTTAAAATTAATTTTATATTTCATCAAAATGGAGATGACTTTTTTTGAAATTTGGAAGTCATACATTTTTTTTTTCACAAAGAACTTTTATTTTTACTTTTGTATTTTAAAGGCTCTGCACTTCATCACACAGTGAATTCCAGGCACCAAAACAGATTTCAATCCTCTATTCCTTAGCAGATAATCTTTTTTTTAATTGCTGTGGCAAAGGGCAAAAATCATATTCATGTGTGTAGGTATACATGCACATATATTATATGATATATAATTATATATCACACAGCAAAATATCTGGCACATTTGTTGTTGTTGAATCATTTTTCAGAAGGGTTCAAATATTTGTGACCCCATTTGTGTTTTTCTTGGAAAAATTCTAGAGTGGTTTACCATGTCCTCTTCTAGCACATTTTACAGAGAAAACTGAGGCAAAAAGGATTATGTGTTTTTACATGTAATTTGGAAAATAAAAAATCTAAATAAATAAATAAAAAGACTAATCTAAATATCTTTATCAAAAAAATAAAAACAATAAAACATAATTTCAGTTGAACAATAATGATATGCTTTAGATCTGTAATTTTAATTTGTCTAGGGACCTCCTAGATAAGAGAACTTCTTGTTTCAATGTAATTGGCAACTTCTTAGTAACTTCTAGTCTTATAGAAAGTTGTCTAGAATTTCAAAATGTTAAGTGACTTATCTAGGGTTAATATATAGAGCTAATATATATTAAAAAAAATGATACTTGAATTCAGGTTTTCTCACCTTATTGCTAATTGTCTATCCACTACAACTTTCTGCCTTTTAAATGAAATGTTGCAATTTGTGAAAATTCACAGTATATTTCTGAAATTTGTATTCTGCTGTTATTTTTACCAGAACTATATGTAAGTCCCTCACTAAGAGAGGCAGTATAGTGTAATAAAGAGATGTCAAATTCAGGGCAGCTGGAATCACATTAAAATGTAACTGGAAATGCATTGTTGGTGGAGCTGTGAACTGATCCAACAATTCTGGAGAGCAATTTGGAACTATGCCCAAAGAGCCAAAAAGCTATGCATACACTTTGACCCAGCAATACCACTTTTTGGATCTTTTTTCCCAAAGAGATCATAAAAAAGGGAAAAGGACCCACATGTACAAAAATATTTATAGCTGCTCTTTTTGTGGTGGCAAGGAATTGGAAATTGAGGGGCTGCCCATCAATTGGGGAATGGCAGAACAAGCTGTGGTATATGAATGTAATGGAATTCTATTGCTCTGTAAGAAACGATGAGCCTGAGGAGTTCAAAGAAACCTGGAAAGACTACCATGAACTGATGATGAGTGAGATGAGCAGAACCAGAAGAACATTGTACACAGTATCATCAACATTATGTGTTGATCAACTGTGACATACTAGATCATAATGTTATTATACACATATAACCTATATCAGATTACCTGCTGTCTTGGGGAGGGGGGGAGAAAAATTTGAAATTGGAAATCTTATGAAAACAAATGTTGAAAAATATCTCTACATGTAACTGGAAAATAATAAAATACTTTTATTAAAAATGTAATTGGCTATAATATTCTGGGATAGGAACTCAGTATTTGACAAAAACTGCTTGGAAAACTGAAAGATAGTATGGCAGAAATTAGGCATAGACCAACATCTTACACCTTATACTAAAATAAGGTCAAAATGGGTACATGATTTAGACATAAGAGGTGATACCATAGGTAAATTAGGAGAGGAAGGAATAGTCTACCTATCAGATCTTTGGAAAGGAGAACAGTTTATGACCAAACAAGAGATAGAGAATATATTAAAATGGAAAATGGATGATTTTGATTACATTAAATTAAAAAGGTTTTGTACAAACAGAAACAATGCATCCAAAATTAGAAGGGAGGCAGAAAGCTGGGAAACAATCTTTATGGCCAGTACTTCTGATAAAGGCCTCATTTCTAAAATAGATAGGGAACTAAATCAAATTTAAAAGAGTCCAAGTCATTTCCCAATTGAGAAATGGTCAAAGGATATGAACAGGCAGTTTTCTGATGAAGAAACCAAAGCTATCTATTCCCATATGAAAAAATGCTCTAAATCACTATTGATTAGAGAAATGCAAATTAAAACAACTCAGATACCACCCAATGCCTATCAGATTGGCTAAAATAACAAAAAAGGAAAATAATAAATGTTGGAGAAGCTGTGGAAAAATTGGAACATTAATGCATTGTTGGTGGAGCTGTGAACTGATCCAACCATTCTGGAGAGCAATTTGGAATTATGCCCAAAGGGCTATAAAGCTGTGCATACCCTTTGACCCAGCAATACCACTTTTGGGTCTTTTCCCCAAGGAGATCATAGAAAAGGGAAAAGGACCCACATGTACAAACATATTTATAGCTGCTCTTTTTGTGGTAGCAAGGAATTGGAAATTGAAGGGTTGCCCATCAGTTGGGGAATGGCTGAACAAGTTGTGGTATATGAATGTAATGGAAATCTATTGTGCTGTAAGAAACGATGAGCAGGAGGAGTTCAGAGAAACCTGGAAGGACTTGCATGAACTGATGATGAGTGAGATAAGCAGAACCAGAAGAACATTATACACAGTATCATCAACATTATGTGTTGATCAACTGTGATAGACTGGATTCTTCTCACAAATACAATGGTACAAGAAAGTTCCAGGGGACTCATCATGGAAAAGGCTCTCCAAATCTAGAAAAAAAAAGAACTGTAGAATATGGACACTGAACCAAACTATTTATTTTGTTTTTGGTGCTTTTGTTTTTCTATTTTGAGGTTTTTCCTTATTGCTCTGATTCTTCTCTTATAGCATGACTCATGCAGAAATATGCTTGATATTGTTATGTATATGTATATATATGTGTGTGTGTGTGTGTGTGTGTGTGTGTGTGTGTGTGTGTATATATAAAACTTATATTGGATTGTCTGCTGTCTAGGGGAGGTGGGGAGGGAGAGTAGGGAGGGAGAAAAATTGGAAATTGGAAATCTTATATAAACAAATGCTGAAAACTATCTCTACATGTAACTGGAAAATAATAAAATACTTTTATTTTTAAAAATGTAATTGAAAAATGTTTAACAAAATGAATTTTTAAAGTACTATAAAATAAAGATAATGTTAATTAGTGGTGTTTCTCACCCCATATGCAGGCCCACAGTAATACATTTCTATTTGAGTTTGACACCACTGGTATAATGGAGAGAAAGTGAGCCTAGAAGCCAGAAATACTTGGTTTCAAATCTTGCCTTAGAAATATACTGTCTGTGTTACCTTATTTAAGTCATTTAAACTGTCAGAGTCACAGGCAAGCTCTATTACTATAAGTTGAAGATCAGTTCCTGACATGGACTGGAAAGAAAGTTTCTTCACTAGGAGTTCCCTTTACCAATGAAATCACAGATCTAGTTAATGATAACAATGATAATTATTATTATTATAATTATAGAGAGAGAGAGAGAGAGAGCACAATTATTATTTTAATCCTTATCCTCTACTTCAAATGCATAGAACCAGTCGTACAGATTTACTTTTCTAGGCAATTCCATAAAAGGATTATAATGAAACTGAAGATAGAGCCCTGTACCTGGTGTAAGGAAGACCAGTACTCAAATCCTGCCTCAGAAACTTACTGTTTGACATCAGATAAGTCCTTAAATGTATTTTAGGTAGAAGTGAGCCACTAGAGCTTATTGAATAGAGAAATAACATTTGATTTAGGAAAACCTCTTTGATTGGCTAAATTCAGGATGACATGGAGATAAAAGAGGGCAGCTAGGTGGTGCAGTGGATAAAGCACTGGCTTTGGATTCAGGAAGACCTGAGTTCAAATCGGAACTCAGACACTTGGCACTTACTTCACTATGTGACCCCGGGCAAGTCACTTAACCCTCAACCCACCAAAAACAAACAAACAAAAATACATGGAGATAAAAGAGAGATGAGGCAGGGAGATCAATTAGGAGGTTATTTTGATAGCATAGGGGAGAAGTAATGAGGACCTGAATTAAGGCAGTGGCTATGGGACTAGAGAGAGAATGGACAGATGTTAACAATGAGCCAGGAAGATTTTATATACTATTTCAGCAATGGTTTGTGAATATTTGGTCTGAGAACCAATCTAGAAAACTTTGGAGATGCTCATTCTTAAAAGATAAGGTTTCATCATCTGTAAAATAGAAATAATCATAATAACTACTTTCCTGGGTTATTATAAGGATAAAATGAGATAATATTTGCAAAACATTTTGTAAACTTTAAAGTGCATGAAACACTGATCACTCTCACTACCAGAAGGTCTGCCTTCTGTTAGCTTTAATTCCTCCCCCAGAATTCTCAGGTACCCTTATGAGGTATGAAGTTGTCTAGGCTCTCAGGAAATGGCTCAAGCGCCCACTAATAGTGTTTCCTTGGTTATAGGGGTTGGTTCTTTATACTCCAATTCCATTTAGTCACTTAATTGGATTAGCTTTTGCATAGAAATATTTATTTCAAAAGGTATAATCACCAATTCACAAATTTACTCTATGTATGGGAGACATAATTCTCTTCCTCTTAATCACTACCTCAGCCTCTGGGGAGAAGGAGATTAGGTTGACAGCTTAACTAGGTTCCTCTAAAGCACAGTCCCAATTTTAGGAGTCAGAGACACTCTGACTTCTCTGGGCTTCCCTGCCAGGCTGAGCCATCCTGCCTGCAACCCTGGCTCAAACTCCTAGGTTTGGTCATAACAGGTACCTGAAACTAAGAACAAGCAGCACAGAAGATAGACTGCTGGTGGCCCATTTCTAGAAGCCAGGGTAAAAGGAAAGGGTTGAGAGTGTTGGGGAAGGGAGGCTCCCTCCTGGTTCAGTTTTTGGCTTCTAGATTATAAACTATTTTTCGGCCTTTGGACACAATAGGAAAGAGCAGGAAAGAACACATGAAAAAGAATGCCAGTTTAAAAGATGCAGTTTTCCCCATACACAAAAGACTACTTTCACCCATATAGTAGGAGACACAGATTGCCTCTATGTTAGATGATCTGTGCATGCCCATAACAAATCCTTCAACTGTCTCCTGGTTAGGCATTCTGGAAATGTTCCAAAGACACTTTAACCATTCCCCCTAGTTTGAAATTGGTCCCTTACACAGGGTATAATAACTAATTATTGTGTTTTGGTTTTTGTTGGGATAGTTGGACAGCCTTGCATCTGTATCCTGTTTGTCCTTGTCTCCCAATGCAAGCATTGCCACAGTTGTGTAAATGATACTATTAGGACATCATTGAGAAGATAGAAGGTCCAAAATGCAGACCTTTCCAAGCTTATGAGGTCTTCTACTAAAGGAATGAGAGATAGGGAGGGAAGGAGGGTGGGGGAAGAGATCTAGGCCAAGGCCTAATTGTTCTGCTTAGCACACTAATTAGAATCGATTTCCTGTAGCACCTCATGGAAATGTTTCTGAGTAATTTAAGGAGGGGTTCAGGCCCAGGTGTTCAGACCCTGATTGATTATTTAATCAAGAAGTTTTCTCACCGGACAGAAGTATTATTTTCAGTGTGGTGGGATGATCAACGAACTACCACCTTTATGAGGGTAATTAAATTATCCTCAAACCCTTAGTATATCTTTTTAGTTGTCTAAATATAAAAGCTCAGCTCAAATATAAGGGGCTTCCTAAGAATTGAAAAACATTTAAACCATAGCAAGTTCAGTGGCAAGGGGAGTTACACCTTACAGAACCAATTTTTGGAATATATTTTTAGCAATGTATTTTTTTACATCACCATATTTCCCCTCCTCATCTTCCCCCCTCCTCCCAGAGAAGCATCTCATATAACAAATAGTATAAAAAATATAAAAAGGGGCTAGGTGGCACAGTGGATAAAGCACCGGCCCTGGATTCAGGAGTACCTGAGTTCAAATCCAGCCTCAGACACTTGATCCTTACTAGCTGTATGACCCTGGGCAAGTCACTTAACCCCCACTGCCCCGCAAATATATATATATATATATATATATATATATATATATATATAAAGAATAATGGGAAAATTCAGCATCACTGATCTTTACATTAAAAATTCTGAAAACACCTGTACTATATAATACCTGTGGACCTTCCACCTTTATAAAGGGGTAGGCTAGCTAGGAGTATATTTTTCATCATATGTCTTCTAAGACATGCCTGTTCTTGATAATTTTGCAATTTACTTTTGATTTCTTTTTTTCTTTTTTTTCTTTTATTTATTTCTTTTTTCATTGATACAGTTATTGCATATATTGTTTTCTTGGCTTCACTTTACTCTGCATAAGTTCATGCCGATCTTTCCATGCTTCTTTGCATTCATCACTTTCAGAATTTCTTAAAGCAAAGTCATAATCTTTTATGTTGATGTACCATCATTTGTTTAGACCTTCTCTAATTGATGAGCATCAAATTTTTTACCAATTATTTGCTACCACAAAAAGTTCTGTGGCTAAACTAATGTCATATTTTGGTTGAATATCCTTTCCATGTTATTGTTAAATGGACTTCATTTTATTAAATGTTCATTGGTCCACTAGCATTTTAATGCAAGCCAGTACGGAGCCTTAACATAAATCAGGTGCAGCCCAGAACAGTTTAAGTGGTGTGCCTACTCCAAAACCATGTCAAATAGGTCTTTGATTAGCTTTCTTCCTCTTTTGAAGTAGTGGAATATGAGGGAAGGAGAAGTTAGTAAGTTAATTAATTATCTTGCTATTTTTCCCTAATCCTAAAGACTCAAGTGATCTAAATAGTAGATGTAAGCAAAAGTCCATGCTAACTTTTCCTCATAAATATAAAATAAGCTTTCATGCTTTCCCAGTTACCAATGCAGTAAGGCAAGGCTGTGTGGTTGCTTGCATTTTTTAGCATGATGTTTTTGGCAATGTTGTCAGATGCCTTCAATGAGGACAAAAACCGGATCAAGGTCAGCTACCACACTGATGGTAAATTATTTACCTTGAAAAGGCTACAAGACAAGACAAGACAAGTGGAGGGAGAGTTGGTGTGTGATTTGGGGTTCAGAGATGCTCCTGTATTCAGTGCAGCCTCTGAAACTAAATGCAACAATGTATGGCTTGATTGTCTGATGTTTGTGCTAAGTTTGGCCTACCAAGTAACAATGGGAAAGCAAAGCTTCTGCAACAGCCTGTACCAAATCATTCATACATAGAACTACTGGTTACAGCAAATAGAAAAACATTGAATGCTATGGATAATTTCATTTACCTTGGCAGTATACTTTCCAGGAATGTACACATAGATCATGATGTTGGCACACACATTACTAGAGCTAGCTCAGTGTTTGGGAGGTTCCTAAGGAAAGTGTGGGAGAAAAGAAGTATTAGACTTCCTACCTAACTGAGGGTCCACAGAGATGTTGTGCTGACCTCATAATCATACACCTGTGAAATCTGGACAGTTATAGCAGCACCATGCCAGGAGACTGAATCATTTTCATTTGAATTGTCTTAGAAAAATTCTGAAGTTCACCTGACAAGCTAAGGGACTGGACAATGAGGTCCTTTCTCAAGCTAAACTGTCAAGCATTCAAACTTTAGTGCAGAAAACACAACTCCTATGGATTGGCCACATTGTTCCAATGCCAAACATATGTTTGCCTAAAAGACTATTTTATGGAGAACAAGGCAAGTGCTTAAAAGGCAGTCGAAAGAAGCAATAAAAGGTCACTCAAGGTCTCTCTGAAGAACTTAGGAATTGATTGCATGACATGGGAGACACTGGAAAAGGACCACCCAGCATGGATGGCATGCTGGCATCAAAGAAGCTGCTATGCTCTGTGAGCAAAGCAAAATTGCAGTACCTCAAAAGATACGTGACATGTACAAATTTAGAAACAGTTTCACTCCAAAAGTTCATGAAAACTATTTGTCGCTGACCTGTGGAAGAACCTTCCGAACTCATATTCGTCTGATCAACCACAGTGGGGCAAACTACACATTGATCCAACATAGTGATATAATTTTGTTCCTTTTAGAGAATGAAAGACAAGAAGCAACCAACCAACCAGTTATCCTAAGGAATAAAAATAGCTTTGTTTTTAACTAGGGGTCTCTTGCATGTTGTTTATGAGGAATTCTTGGTAAAATAATCTGACTCAGGATTAACACTAATACCATTAGCCTTTTTTTGAGCATGATGAATACATTTGCATGTGATCTAATAAAAAAAGTAACATTCTGTCTTATGAAATGCTTAGTCTTAAATACATAGATTCATACTATATAAAGGCCATCCACACTAAATTTCTCTCAAATTTTGGTACACCATTTTAGAATTTCATATAAATTAAATATTTCCCAGTAGGACAGGGAAAAATATAGGAAAGGATGATATATTTAGAGTTGTAAAGAATGTTCGGGATTACAGTGGGAAATACATCTCTTCATTCCCCACCTGGGTATATACTCCTTTGAAATTTTTCATCATGTTCCCACAATGGGGTAACTTCTTCCTACCTCTATCTTTTCAGATTCCTTTTCTGTTTTGTTTTCTTCCTTTGGATTATAATCTCCTTGAGGGCAAGGACTGTCTTTTTTCATACTTGTATTCCCAGTACTTTGTACAATTCATAGCATACAGTAGAAGCTTAATAAATGTTTATTGACTGACGAAAAACTCTCTTGATTTACAGATGGTGCCACCGAGGCCCAGAAGTCACATGAATTGCCGAAGAACATTTAGGAATTAAGCAGCAAAAGAGAGATTCAAACTGAGATCAAGTATTTTTATGTTTAACTACATGAAGCATTTATAGAGGAGATTGATATATGAGTTGGACTTTGAAGGAAGGAAAAACTTCAACAAAAGAAACATGAAAAATTTATGCATGATAAATGAAAGGAGAAAATATTGTCCTTCCACAAATGGGAGGAGAAAAAAGACAAAAGAAATGGGATAGGACAGGCATGGTGATTCACACCTGCAGTCCCTACTACTATGGAGGTTGAGGCTTGTGGATTAATTAAATTTAGGAATTCTGGACTTCATTAGGGCTAAAATTAAGCAAATATCCACACAGGAGTCAATAGACTGCCTGAAAAAGGGTTAACCACCCCAGATTTGAAATAAAGCAGGCCAACAGGTCAAAGCTTCCTTGTTTATCAGCCGCTTATCAAGCTTTCAAGCACTGTTATTCTATCCTGAATGAGATAGGGAGACCCAAACCTCTCTCTAAGATGAGGTGAAGGGGAGTATGAAGAGATTGTAGGTGAGGTGCCAAGAAGGAACACAGCATTCAAGGATCAAGAGTCAGGTAGTTGATTACTTACAGACATGAGTATATGGCTCCCTAGACCTTTAGTCTCATGTGGTGCTTTGGGCATTCAGTGGGAAGCATACCCTGGGTAGAAGCCCAGACTTCTAGATCTCAGGTCCTATATCAGATTACTCTTGATGGACAGATTCATAGGGCCTGAGGGGGAGGAGACCTCAGTGGCAATTAATCAGCAAGCAGCTGGACTAAGATCCCCCCTTATCAACTACAAAGGCATCATGATTAGGAAAGTTTGCCAAATTGATTATGATCAGGAGAGCTGTGAATACCTTGCATATCTGACTTAGATGAACCGAGTGAAACCAGTTATTAGGTACAGAGTGAGTCAACCAGTGATCAAACAGGGACTCATTTCTGTTATCTAGGGTCCAGCCAGTCTTCACAAGGAGTTGAGGAGGGAAGAGGAAGAAGGAGGGAAGCAGGAAGGAAGGGTAGAATGAGAAGAGGGAGTCTTGGAAGGATTAGGAACAGAAAGTAGTGCATTTAATCTGGAAATTAGAATGTGTGATGGGGAGTAGAATGTGATAAAGCTAAAAAGATAGGTTGGTACCAGAGCTTAGAGGGAGTATTTTTTTTAAAGAAGAAAATAAGGAAATAATATATTGGGGTTGAAAACCTCCAGTAAGGTTGATAGCTGTACAGGAAAAATGTGACTTTCATATACTTATCCAAAATTATTAAGCCTACTCCAAGCTGTAAAATAGCATCAAGGCATTTTCTTGACTATTTGTTAATCACATATGTTGGTAGAATACATGGCTGCCAGGTATCTGCAACAGAGTGAAGTGTGTGGAACAATTATTGAATAAGAGCAGTAAAAAATAAAGTATATGCGTGTATGTGTGTATGTGCATGTGTATGTGTGAGAGAAACAAACAGACAGAGATAGGCATAGATAAAACACAGTGCAACTATTAAGTATGTGTAGAGAGAATGCTGTAGGGCTGCTTGGTTGTGCAATGGATAGAGCACCAGGCATGGAATCAGGAACTTCTGAGTTCATCTGGTCTCAGACATTCAGACACACTGGCTGTGTGAACCTGAGCAAGTCACTTAATCCTATTTTCCTTATTTCCTGGAAAAGAAAATGGCAAATCACTCCAGTATCTTTCTCAAGAAAACCCCAAATGAGGTCAAGAAGAGTCAGACACAATAGACAGACAGATAGGTGTATGAATCTTTCATTTTTTTCCCGTATAGCTGTCAACCTTCCTTGAGGTTTTAAACTTTAAAGTATTATTTCCTTATTTCCTGCTTTAAAAAAATACTCCCTCTAAACTCTGGTACCAACCTATCTTTTTAGCTTTATCACATTCTACTCCCAGTCACATACACTAATTTCCAGATAAAGTGTACTGAACATAACCAAACAACAACAACAAAGAGAATGTGCACAAGTTTTTCCTCAGTGGAAAAAGTAATCTTAACATCCTGCTTCTAGAGGTATACAAGACTTCTGATGCCATCTTGTCCAGTCCCCTTGTTTCATAGAATAAGAAACTAAGGCCAAGGAAGGTTAACAGAGTTGCCCAAGTCCATACAGGTAATAAGCATGAGAGATAGGGTTTGAACACAGTATCCTGGCTTCAGAGACAGCGCTATTTATGTTATACTATATGGGGCAATGAGGTATCAAACATAAGTAAACTTTGAATTGCAGGAGTGTAAAGATACATATGGGCAAACCAAAGCCAGGCATCTTCTGGATGAAAAAGTTGTGAGGGACTTTCATGTATGATATTAGGGAGGCATTAGAGGACTTACATGAGTCATAGTGAAGTAAGGAGAAACAAGAAAACAATATACACAATTTCTACACATTGTAAATAGAAAGAACAACAAAAACTGAAGCTGAATATTGTATAACTATAATGGCCAAGCTTGCTCTAAAGATATGAGAATGCACTTTCCATCCTTCTTGCAAACGGGGAGGACTGTGGGAGGAACACTGTATGTCTGCCCAACTATATTGATGTATTGATGTGTTTGCTGAACTACTTTTTCTCTTTTCTCTTTTACTCGTTGTCAATAAGAATGTGTCTCTGAGTGATGGTTCTATAAAAAAAAAACATATCAAGAACAAAGAAAGAACAAAACTATATAACAGTGTCTGGCATTGAAGAATTTCAGTTTATCAGGAAACCTAACTGTTCTCTCCCGTTGGATGGCCCCCACTTTTCTATGAAGTGGCCAAAACCACTTTTCCCCAACTCTTCCTTTCAGCACTCCTGGCAGCATGATTCTCCCTTGGTAAATGCCTTCACTCTACCCCTAGCTCCTTCACAAAGTCACATTCCTGAAACTACTTCTGAGGGAAAGGATACCCACTTACCAAGACTGTTCTCCTTAGCTCATGTCTCAGGTTTTCCTGAGAACCTTGTTCTGGATTCATATAGTCATTCGCCTTTCTAGGGGAAGTATATAAAATATAAAAATCAATAATATCCTCTTTCAAATAGGTCCAGAGCCCTCAGACTTCAAGCAATTTCAACACTTTCACTATCCCCTCTCTCTCTCTCTCTCTCTCTCTCTCTCTCTCTCTCTCTCTCTCTCTCTCTCTCTCTCTCTCTCTCTCTCTCTCTCTCTTTCTCTCCCTCTCTCTCCCTCCCTTTTTTTCCTCCCTCCTCCTCTCCCTCCCTCCATCTCTGTCTGGATTTCTTCTAGATAGGCACTTTTATTTTACCAACAAAAACTGGCCATGTATATATCTGGTAAGTTCCTTTATACATCTCTGCAAGGTAGGCAGACAATATATAAATGGGATGTATGCTATATATGTAACACTAATCACCTTGTCCCCCAATACATTAAAGCCCTTCCTTCCTCATGATAGTCCAGTACCCTTAAAGGGTTTGGTGGGGGAGGAGGGGGGCGGTAGTCTAGGTTCTCTGTGAATAGCTCCAGCTTTCACTGATGGTATTCCCTGAAGTATAAGGGTATTCTCTTACATCCCAGTTCCATGAAGGGAATCACAATTTCACTTACAATTAGATTAGTTTTTATAAGAAAATCTTTACTTCAAAGGCATAACCACAAATATGAAAATTTATTCCTCTCAAAGTATTTGAGACATAATCCTTCCCCATGCCACCTCAGTACCCCCTCAGAGGAGGGGAATGGAATTAAGTTCAAAATTTATCTTAGTTCCTATATAGGACAGTACTAGTTCCAAGTCCCAAACACCTTCTAGTCTCATGTCCTAGGCACCCTGGATTCTCTGAGCTTTTCTGCTGAACTGGCTGGCTACAACATCCCACCTGGGTTCCCTAGCTCTAAGGTTACCATGGCTCTAATGCTCAGGTCCCATGGAGAATCACCCACTGGCACTAAAACTGAGAGGGGGGAACAGAACAGAAACAAATACCCTCAGGTGTTTCTTGGAATGGGATAAAACAGGGTAGTAGAAGTAATGTACATTGCCATCTCATTTCATAGCACCTGCACTGCAGGCAAATTCTGAACTCTACCTTCTGAATATAAGTACATGCAAGAAAGAGCACAAGGAAGAGTCCAAGATCTATGCATTTCAGTCCAGCCAGTTTTAAAGATGTAGCATATTCTTGCTATGATGTCAATTAAAGGGGGTTAAATTCAGCCACATAATAGATGATCAGGATTGGAAGGATTCTTAAGAACATGGTATACAAAGCCCAGAGGGGTTAAGTAGCTTACCCAAGGACTCATAGATAGTAAATGGAATAAAGGAAATGCATCTGTGATTCTGTCGAGGAATCTTGGGGAGAGCTCAGGCAAGTCACTGCCTTTCCTCTGTCATTTTAGCTCTCTCCCCTGTGCTTTTGTTGAAATAAGGAACTTCCAAGTGAGGAAACTCCCTCTACCAGTGAAGATCAACACCTCTCAGTAACGTATGGTCTTAAAAAAAACTTATGACAACTTAAAATGTTGCCAAGAGCATGCAGGGATTAAATGGTTTGTTCAGGGTCACACAGTATGTCTCAAAAGCTGAAATTGAACCTAATGTTCCTGGAATCAAGGGCAGCTTTCCATCCACTTCATTATGCAGCCTCTAAGTAAGGAGGGAAAATCCCTTCTTATCAAATAAGTTTAATTGACTCTTAAGAACTTTATACTCAAAGGCAAAATTTGCTGCAGATTTTCACATGACTTTTTCATTGATATTTGGGGCACATCTCCAATAAGTAATGACATATTGTAGAGGTGGTTTTTCTGTAGAGTTGGACTTCTTGACAATTATGGCCTCTTTTTAATCAAAATATTTTAGAGATGAAATTATTTATAGAAACTACTGCTATCTGTTGGTAAAGGATTACTCCAGAGTGTACCAAAATTTTTGTATTTTTTTATGATTCTTTGTGAATTCAAAGGATGGATGGGGAATCTATAATGAACTATACTTCAAGTCTTTTAAACTAGTTGCCCTAAAGGAAATATTTTAGTCCTGAAAGAGTATTCTGCCATCTAGTGAATCTCCATAATTCATACATCACGTCTAAATTGGTTCTTTAGAATAAGGATACACATATATTTATTTATACACATTTGTATACATATAGGCTGTATGTATGTATGTGCATATATATATAAATGTAAGCATATACCTGTACATGTTACATATTGCATATAGGTATAAATAAGTGGCTATATTGTATAGAATATGTGAAGTTAAGTGTTAGATGCTTAAATTTAGAAACATCTCCACTCCAAATGTTCATATGGGGGGCAGCTAGGTGGCGCAGTGGATAGAACACCAGCCCCGGAGTCAGGAGTACCTGAGTTCAAATCCGGCCTCAGACACTTAACACTTACTAGCTGTGTGACCCTGGGCAAGTCACTTAACCCCAATTGCCTCACTTAAAAAAAAAAAGTTCATATGGACTATTTGTCCCCAACCTGTGGTAGGGCCTTTCAAGCTTGTATAGATCTGATTTATACCTTGACCCCAATATAGTGATGTCATTGGTCCTCTTTGAGAATGAAGGACAACAATCAACCAACATATATACACATACATGCATATACACATGCACACACATTGTGTGTATGTATATATATATATATACAAAACATTATAATATATATTATATAAAATCACATAACATATTTGTATATTATGATACATTACAATATAATATTAATATATTGTGCATTCTATATAAATAATATATTGATGCTATATCATATTAAAATATAAATTATATCATATCATATTATATACATATTTACACACACATTGACTCGAGAGGCACAGGACTTGCGTTTTGCTGTTTGACTACATAACATCTCTATGATCTTAGACACATTATTTGAATCTCTTGGCCTTAATTTCTTCATCTGAAAAATGAATGGGCTGAAGTAGATGGCCTCTAAGATCCCTTCTAGCTCTAGCTCTATACTCCTAAAATACTTTCCATTAATAATTCCTTAACTGTTTTTCAGATTATCTTAAATAACATACTTTGGGAAAGGAGAGGGAGATGTTCAGGAATTGTTAGGACATTTCTTTTCTGTCAAATCAAAATGTATCAATGAATGTTAAATAATTAATATGAAGATTCAATCATTCACTCCTTTTTACCCCATTATGTACTCTGAAGAACTGTAGACTAGAGGGAATCCACCAAATACCAATTATACCCAGTAATACTGGGCCTAGAGTAAGGAAGACTCATGAGGAGTTCAAATTTGGCCTCAGACACATAGTAGCTATATAACTATGGTCAATGAACTTAATCCTGTTCGCCTTGGTTTCCTCATCTGTAAAATGAGTTGGAGAAGGAAATGTCAAACCACTCCAGTTTCCAGTATTCATATGACAGAGATCCTTTGTAAAACATATAGCTGACAGCCATATTGTATATGTATCTTTATAGACAATCTGGAATTTTCACATTTATACCACTTCCTTTCAACCAAGTTTTGTTTAGTAAGTATTCTGTTAGGAATTGTGCTAGTGCTAGTCTCCAGGAATACAAAGATAGCATATATGCAATATTCAAGCAGGTTACAATCTAATGTGGGTGTCTAAGATGTATACAATTATAATATGAGGTGCAAATTTCAAAAAAAGCCTAAAGTTTAATAAAAAATGAAAGAGGTTAAATTCCATGTGCAAAGATGAAATTTCATAAGAATAAAAATCAAGTCTTGGATACAAAAAAAATTCAACTTCTCAAATATAAGATGGGGGAATAGACAGAAAAATTATTTATCATTTCCTGAAAAGGATGTGGAGGTTTTAGTGGACTGCAAGCTCAATGTAAGTCAGCAATGTGAGATAGCTACTTAAAGAGCTAATACTGTCTTGGGCTGCATTAGGAAGTTCATGGCTTCCAGAAACAGGGAGGAAATAATACCACTGTTTTCTGCCTTCAAAAGACCTTAACCAGAGTGTTGCCTTTACTTCTGGACATCACCATTTAAGAATGCCATTGATAAGCTAGAGAGAATCCAGAGGAGGGTAGCTGGTATGGACACTTTAAATTTATGACATCTAAGGACCAGCTAAAGCAACTGAGCCTGTTTTACCTGGAGAAAAGAATAAATGGGAACATGATTTTTAAGTACTATGTTCCATTATTTGAAGGGCTGTCCTACAGAAGATGGGCTTCCTTTGTTATGTTCATCCCCAGTGAGCAGAATAGCAAGCAATAAGTGGAAAGTGCAAACATGCAAAGATAGCCTTGATATAAGTAAAATTTCATAACAAATAGAGAGGTGTCAGAGCCAAGATGGTGGAAGAGAGGCTGTGACTCCCACAAGCTCCATATAAACCCATCCACTCACATCCAAATATTGTGGTAAAAAACAAAACAAAACAAAACAAAAAAACCAGAGCAGCCTAATGCACATAAGAATAGAGTGAGACTATTTCTTAGCAAAAGAGGGCAAGTCTGATCACCTACTGATCAGGCTAAACAGCTCAGTGCACAGTCCAGACACAGCCAGGAACAGACAGAGCTTCTAGCACCAGTCAGAGTCTTCAGCATCAGCAGCTTCTGAGGCTCAATCATGGACGGGTGAGGGGGTCTGTTGGTAGGCTGTGGTGAAGCAGTCTCTGCTGGAGTTGGGGCAAAGCACCCAGGGTCTGAACCAGAGGACTGAATTGAGTGGTGGCCCAGTGGGGGAGGGCCAGAGGCTCGCCAAGCTTCCAACCATAGAGAATCAGAGTTCAATCAGAATTCTGTTTCCCAGTCAAAGAGAAAGCAACCGTGGTTATTCACAGGCTAGGCAGGCTGAGAAGTCCAACCATTCCCTAGGCCACTCTGTAGCTTGAACAGTGTGTCCTAGAAGCAGTGCTACACTTTAAGAAGGAGTTAAAAGCCAAGAAATAGTGAGCCAGGATGAGTAGGCAGAGAAAGAAGCAGACCATCAAAAACTTCTTTGGGGGAAAGGTAGACCACAATACACCCTCAGAAGAAGAAGATAATAACAGGGTCAAAGCTCCAACATTCAAAGCTTCCAAGAAAAATATGAATTATTCTCAGGCCATGGAAGCACTCAAAAGGGACTTTGAAGGGAAAATAGGAGAGATAGAAGGAAGATTTAGGGAGATGGAGGAAAGAATGGAAAGAGAAATGAAAGCAATGAAGAAAAGTCATGAGAAAAAAAGTCAACAGTTTGAAAAGTCAAATGGGAAAAGAAATAGAAAAGCTCTCTCAAGAAAATAGTTGCCTAAGAATTAGGATTGAACAAATGGAAGCTAGTGGCCTTATGATAAATCAAAACACAGTAAAGCAAATCCAACTGAATAAAAAAAATACAGGGCAATATGAAATATCTCCTTGGAAAAACAGCTGACCTGGAAAACAGATTTAGGAGAGATAATTTGAAAATCATTGGACTACCTGAAAACCATGACCAAAATAAGAACTTAGAAAACATCCTCCAAGATATTATTAGGGAAAACTGTCCTGATATTCTGTAAGCAGAAGGCAAAATAGAAATTGAAAGAATCCACTGATCACCTCCTGAAAGACATCCCAAAAGGAAAACCTGTAGAAATATTATAGCCAAATTCCAGAGCTCCCAGGTCAAGGAGAAAATATTGCAAGCAACTAGAAAAAAGGAATTCAAATACTGTGGAGCTCCAATAAGGCTAAAACAAGATCTAGCAGTATCTACATTAAAGGACCAGAGGGCACGGAATATGATATTCCAGAGGGCAAAGGAACTGGGACTACAGCCAAGAATCATATACCAGCAAAACTGATATAATCTTTCAGAGGAAAAAATGGAACTTCAATGAAGAAGAGGACTTTCAGGCATTTGTGATGAAAATATCTGAACTGAATAGAAAATTTGTCTTTCAAGTACAAGACCATGGAGAAACATAAAAAGGTAAACAGGAAAAAAGGCTTCATGAGGGATATTAAAAGATCAAACTGTTTACATTCCTACATGGGAAGATAATACTTCTAACTCATAAGAGATATCTCAGTAAGGAATTCACAGAAGACACAGGTCTAAACTGAATATGAAGGGATGATATCTGTAAAGCATTTATGTTCTGTTCTTTGTGGGGCGGACAGGGTGGAGTGTCTTTTGTCTGGAGGCAGATTTGGGCTTGGGGCCTCCTGGGTCCAGGGCTGGTGCTTTGTCCACTGTGCCACCTAACCAATCCATGATGACATCTTTAAAATAGGGTTGAAGTGTAGAAGGAATAGACTGGGGGAGGGGGAAGGAGAGAGATGGTCTCGGGAGAGGTAGTTCACATGAAGGAAAAAAGAAAAATGCTTATGGAGGGGAGGGGTAGAGGGGAAGGAGTTGGCGAGTGAGTGAACCTTAATATCATCGGAATTGGCTCAAAGAGGGACTAACATACGTACTCAAGTAGGTATAGTAATATAGTTTTGCCCTCAGGGAAGAGAGGGAGATAAGGTGGGGGAAAGAGGTGAAGGTAGAGTCAAAAACATCTGAAATTTTGAGCCCAGGTGCCTGAGATAATTGTGGTACCACCCATAGAAATGGAGAAATTAGATGAAAGGACAGGTATTGGAGAAGTATTGATACCTAACCCAATGTGATATAGTACATGGTGTACTGGACTGGGAATTATAAAAACTTGAGTTTGCTTCCTGCCTTAGAAACTTATTAGTTGTGTCACTCTGGACAAGTCACTTAACCTCTCTAACTTGCAATTTTCTCATCTCTAAAATGAGGAGTTTGAATGCCTTCAATTCTAAAGTACTATCCAGTTCTAAATCTGTTATGTTATGATTGCACTTTATCTAGAAAGAGCAAAATCCTCATTTCATATAGTCATCCATCATGAAACCTGGTCATCTTGCCATAATCCATGGCCCCCATTCCATTCCCATTTCTACATCTTGCTCTGGAAAATAAATGCTTCCATCACTACTTGAAAGGACATGGCTATACTTGTAATCCCTGTGACTCCACAGACCAAAACGTCCTTTTCTGGCTACCACTCCTTAAAGCTGGGGACTGTTTCACTCTTTTATTGATATCTCTATTACCTACCACAGTGCCTAGCACATAGTGGGTACCTAATAAATATTTTTACATATATGCATTTATTCATCATGAAAATACTAGAAGTTTCAATGTGGCTAGGTGGCACAGTGGATAAAGCACAAGACCTGGATTCAGGAGGACCTGAATTCAAATCCAGCCTCTGACACTTGACACTTACTAGTTGTGTGACCCTGGGCAAGTCACTTAACCCTCATTGCCCCACAAAAACAAAACAAAACAAACAAACACAAAAGAAAGTACTAGAAGTTTCATTTGGAGTTTAGTTCAGATTTTAAAGACTTAATTACAGAAATGATCATTAAAACCAGAAATATATGAAATAGTTCCTAATTTATTTTTATTAGCATTAAATTTCCCTTAGTTTTAGCCAAATTATGTACTTAGTTTATATGGTTATCACTACAGGAAGGCAGGGGAAATATTGGAGATTCACTGATTTTATTAGGAAAGGGTTGGAACAATCTTCAAGTATATTATGTCTGCATAGATGTCTTCATAGGTAATGGCAGAGTGCCTAGTTTTAGTTACTTCCCTTCAC
Source organism: Dromiciops gliroides (assembly GCF_019393635.1). Taxonomy (NCBI): domain Eukaryota; kingdom Metazoa; phylum Chordata; class Mammalia; order Microbiotheria; family Microbiotheriidae; genus Dromiciops; species Dromiciops gliroides. Next base: position 275,710,787 of record NC_057864.1, read on the forward strand.
CTGGCTGAATTCCACTGACCATCTGCTGAACGCAATCTAATCCTAAAATAGAGACAAAGTCAACATCTTCTTTAGATTTTTGCATTCCATATTACTGCTGACCAGCAGTGCATCTAAAAAAGAATGCATTGCAAGTGCTTTGTTGAAATTATTGCCAAATTCATGTTCTAAATGACATTTCATGACAGTAATTTTTAATTTGGACCAAGATTCAAGTTGATGCTAATGTTCTATAAGTCACCTTTATAATTTAAATTTGAGACACAGTGTGGCTTAGAAGATAGGAAGGTGGCCTCAGAGTCAGGAAAATTGAATTCAAATCTCATCACTGACACATACTGGCTTTGTAACCACGGGCAATTCACTTAGCTTTCAGTGCCATGGGTAAATTTCTGAAAACATAAATTGCAGAGGAGGCACAAAGGATAAAGGAAGTTTCCTCATCTGGAGTTCACTATACCAATAAAATCACAGACAGATCTCATTTAGAAAATGATAATAATATCTGATATTTACATAAAGCTTTTTAAAATGTTTTAGAAACACTTTATATGAAATATCTTATTTGATCCTCACAACAACCTTTGGCTGTATATGCCAACAGATATGTTATCCCCATTTTAAACTGAGGTTCAGAGAGATTAACTACCCCATGGTCAAATAGCTGGCAAGTTTCAAGAGTGATATTTGAACCCACGTCTTCTATATTCTTGGTCCAGTATTCTGTCATTATGCTAAGCTGCTTCTCAGCCTGTCTGTTGTGTGGCTCTCAATACATTCTGTTTCTATTTGTTCAATTCAATCATGTAAGAAGTTAATGGTGAGGAAGCTCCTTCTACCAGTGCAGACAAACTGTTTGACACCTTAAGTCTGAGAGAGGGAAAGCCTAGGAGACTAAAAAGCCTTTGCTTGGATCACACAGCCACATAGCCAAGATGCAGGACCTTTACACACATAGAGTGATAATCGGATGTACAGGAGTGAGCCTGCCCACCTCGACCAAGTTCCATGTTTGGCTAATTCCTACAATCACATTCTATTCACTAAAGACAATCAAATGACTCAGTAGATAGGACATTGGTCCTCAAATCAGGAAGACCTCAGATGAGATATGGCCTCAGACACTTACTAGCTTTGTGATCCTCATAAGTTGCTTAGCATCAATTTCCCCCAAATATAAAATGGGGATAATAATAGCACTTTCTTCCCAAGGTTGTCATGAGTATCAAATGAAAATAATGTTTTAAAAACTCTTGGCACATAGTAAATACTTAATGTCTATTTGCTTTTTGCCTTTCTGCTCCTCAATGCATTCATATAGGCCAATATCATTATGTCATTTTTTGGAGCTTCTTTCAAAGAGAACTTCAACCTGCCATGCACAAACATCTAAGAGCATGTTGTCTACTTTAGGAGAATGTAAGCACCATGAGAGAAGAGATGGTTTCAGCGTTGCCTTTCTTTCATCATTTCCTGGTACAGTACCTCGAACATGACTGGCACCTAATAAGTGCTTGTTGGTCGGTAGACTAATTGAGAATGTGTTTCCTTTAGCAGTTGTAGCTGTCCCATTGACTTATCCAATTGTATTTTTCTATTGAAGCCTCAGAATAAGTGCTACTCATAAGCCTGGAACTTTTCAGATGAGGAAAATCATAGATTGCTATTCTCCCACTCATCTTGTCATATGGGGAGGTATCTAAAAAGAAAAGAATAGGAACTGGACTTGAAAGTTCATCAGTATAGGAAACTCCCTTCATCATTGTAGATAAGTAACTTCTCTGCAACTGATTGTCTAAGCGAGGTGCTCAGAGCAGGACAAGATTAAGTAATTTACCCAGAACCACAAAACTAGTATTTGTTAGAAGCAAGATTTGAACCCAAGTATTCCTGGTTCCTAGGGATATCTCTATCCTCTATGTCATATTAATTATCTCTACAGGGAAAGCATTATTTTTGCAAATAATTTTTTTCAAAAAATCTTTTGCTTTTTAGATCATCTAAAATCTCCCCTTTATCTTTCCTCTTACCACTTAGACTTTGACATTTTTAAAGAAAAAGAAAAAATAGCCAAAACAATCAATGTATTGAAAAAAACCCTGACAACAGAGGCAACATAACACAGCAGTGGCCCTCATTCCCTACCCGTGCAAAAAACAAATGGGGGGTAGGTATGCATTTTCTATCTCTTCAATTTTCCATGTAATTTTTCAACATTCATTTTTTACTATTTTTTTTGGTTTTATCTTTTCCATTTACATTGTGTAAGAAAATGTATATTTTTAAATGACAGTAGGATTATTTTTCTGATTTACTCCATCAGACATAGATGGTGTGCTGCTCATATCTATTCCCACCTGGATTTATTGAACAAATCAATAGAGAAGTGATGCTATTTTTTGAGGGAGAGAGTGGGGTGGTGGTAAGTGTGGCTCAAGTTTTAGTACTAGTAGAGTAGAGATCATAGATCATAGGATCATTGGTTTGGAGCTAGTAGGGACTTAGAAGCTACTAAATTCAACCACTAATGTTAGATTTGTTTCTATCTGCAATTTACGATGTAAAAATAATCCTAAAGGACCATTTCTGGTCCTCAGGTAGCACCTTCAGTACAAAGGGTTTTTTTGAAAAACTGCATTCAACCCCATAAATATCAGAACAAATAAAAGGAAAAGTACATGCCTACTGATTGGGGAATGGTTGGAAAAACAACATGGTATATGAATGCAATGGAATATCACTATATGATATATAAGGAATGAACAGATATGAAGAATTCAGAGAAACATGAGACTATTTTTGTGAACTGATGCATAGTGAAATAAACAAAACCAAGAAAACAAGCTATAATGAGACCACAAGAATATAAATCAAAAGATAATCAAAGAGCAATTTGGAACTATGCATAAAGGGCTATATAACTGTGCTCACCGTTTGACCAAGCAATAAAACTACTACGTTTATATCCCAAAGATATCACAAAAAAAGAGAAAAAGACCTATTAGTACAAAAAATATTTATAGCAGTTCTTATTGTGGCAGCTAAGAATTGGAAATCAAAGGAATGCCCTTCAGTTGGGAAATGGCTAAACAAGCTGTTATATATGATTGTGAAGGACAGGTAGGATGATTTCAGAAAGGCCTAGAAAAACTTATACAAACTGAAGCATAGTGAAGTGTAAGGAATTAATTGTGATTTGGGGTTTCCATGACCCCATCTTTGCTTCATTATGGTCAGACTGAAAAAATATAATCTTGAAAAGCCTAAGAAAAGATGGGTGTTTACTTGAAGCAGTAATAGAACAAACAAAAGGAACTCTGATCAGATTTGTCATGTATATTAGGTGGGACTGAATAACACAGAGAACATTTATTGAGTCGAAGTATCCAATAAAGTACCTAGGAGTTCCCCCATGCCCACATGGGCCTGACCAAATTATAATGGGGACAGCCCAGGGGGTATGTTGAACTAGTTGGAGACTCAGCATGGGTAAGGACCACCCTTCCTGTGAGTAGAGGCAGGAAGGAGAAGGGAGAACTCTTGGAGGAATGGGAAGAAAGGGAGAGAGGGAGAGAGAGAGAGAGGGAGAGAGAGAGAGAGAGAGAGAGAGAGAGAGAGAGAGAGAGAGAGAGAGAGAGAGAGAGAGAGAGAGAGGGAGGAGCTGGTGGTGGTTGACCTTCATACCGAACCAGGAGACACTGCACAACTGATTCTCCTTAGAACTACAGATTCTAGGTGGTAGTGAGTTTGTGATGTTGAAGTTAGGTTGGTTCTTTAGGCCAACTGAGCTGGAAGCAAGTTTAGGGTTTGAGTCAGTTTTTGTTCGAGCCAAGTGGTTCTGAATAGCTGAGGAAGCAAAGTTTATTCAAGCTACCTGGGGGCCTTTTTACCCTGGAGATTTAGATTCTAACCATCTGGGAAGTGTGTCATATTTTTCCCCTTCTCTATCCCCTTTCTCATTGTCCCTGGCTCTATTAAATTCACTTGTGTTGTAAATTTTGTTCCTATTAATAAAACCTGATTTGTTTGTGAAAAGGACGCTGTTAATCTCCTTTCTTATCAGTCTGAGAGAAATAACTAAAGAAAAGGCAGACCTAGAGGTCTCCTATTATTTTCTGAACACCAACATTATGGTGAGCTGCCCAATTAACTATCCCCATACTAAATTCGGCTCAAACAGAAGTGAGCAGAACCAGGAGAAGGTTGTGCACAGTGACAGCAATATTGTTCTATGAAGAATTGTAAATGACATAACTCTTCTCAGCAATACCAAGGATACAAGACAGTCCCAAAGAACTAATGATGAAGCATACTCCCCACCCCCAAAGAAAGAACTGATATTGATTGAACACTGACTAAAGCATGCTATTTTTCACTTCAATTCTTTCATTTTTTCCTTTTATCTGAGTTTTGTTATAAAAAATGACTGATATGGTAATGTTTTACATAATTGTACATGTATAATCTATGTCTGCTTACTACCTCAGGGAGGGGAGTAAGGAAGGGATGTAATTTGGAACACAAAATTTTAAGTAAAAATGTTTATTAAAAGCTTAAAAAGGGGCAGCTAGATGGCACAGTGGATAGAGCACTGGCCCTGGATTCAGGAATACCTGAGTTCGAATCCGGCCTCAGACATTTAACACTAGCTGTGTGACCCTGGGCAAGTCACTTAACCCTCATTGTCCTGCCAAAAAAAAAAACCTTAAAAAAATAACCAAAAAGAATTTGAACTCTGGAGTACCTGAAAAAACACACAACGAAGGTCTCACAGAATAGGTAATGAAATATAACACTTCATTATGGCAGGAATATATATATATATATAATGTATATATCTGTGTGTGTGTGTATATGCTCTGTCAAATATAATTATTGTATTAGACATTTTTGCTTAACTGTTTTTGTCACTATAGAGAATTCAGGCTGAAGGAAGAGACATGAATAAACTTTTAAAAAAATCACACATTACGTGCCAGGCATTGTGCTAAGGAATAGTGTTACAAAGAAAGGCAAATAAATACATATTCTTTGGCATTAAGGAGCTCACTTTCCAATGAGGGAGACACCTGCTATATTTTTTCTAAAAATAAACAAGCTTCACACACATTTAGCAAAGAAACCCCCCAAATTGAGGGAATTTCTAATTGCAAATAAAAATGAAAAGTTGATCCTTTCTTGGCTGAGGAAAAGGCTAACACAGATGGGTGACTATCACTTACTCATGCACCAACCCTGTTCCATTCCTAGAGCAGATCCTTTCTCAAAAGCAGGGCTCAAAAACTCCCATTCCTGGCAATCTCCTTCACTTACTTTCTTATTCTGTGACACAGTTCCACAGACCCACTTCTGCAGCTATTTTCAGAAACTTTAAGGTGGTTCTAGATGTTAAAACTAAGGTCCAAGCTGCTGAACCACATATCATCTCTTTGACTAGAGGGGAGGGAAGGAGAGAGAAACAGATAGACAGACAGAGAAAGAGAGAGAGACAGAAAGACAGAGAAACAGAGATAAAGATACAGAGAGAGGGGGCAGCTAGATGGCACAGTGGATAAAGCACCGGCCCTGGATTCAGGAGTACCTGAGTTCAAATCCGGCCTCAGACACTTGACACTTACTAGCTGTGTGACTGTGGGCAAGTCACTTAACCCCCATTGCCCCGCAAAAAAAAAAAAAAAAGAGACAGAGAGAGAGACAGAGAGACAAAGGGGCAGAAAAGAGACAGAGACAGACATGGAGACACAGAGAATGAGAAAGAACCAGAAAATGGTATTATGGAGTAGTGGAAAGAGCATAAGAGAATGTATTCCGGAGTAAGAAGACATGCATTAGAATCCCATCTCTGTCACTTAGAATCTATGTGACTTTGACAACCACTAAAATCCCATAATTTATCTAGGTTTCGCATTCCTCATCTGTTAAATGAGGGGATTGGACTAGAATGCTAAACTTTCTTTAAAAAGCCTAGCTCTAAGCTTATAATCTCATCATAGATTCTCAGAGATCCAGTCCAATATATATGTAACAAAAAGAAATCTCTTGAATGTTTGAACAAATCATAGTACATAAATGCAGGAGAGTAATGAAAATGATAGATTAAAAGTTAATTAAGGAAGCATTTCTTATGAACCTATGTAGAGTAAAATGAGTAGAACCAGGAAATCAAGTTTACATCATGAACCCAACAATGTGTTAGGGAGGTTGGGTGGGTAGGTAGAGACTCTAAAGACCTAAGAAACTCACTGGGCAGCTAGGTGGTGCAGTGGGTAAAGCACTGGCCTTGGATTTAGGACAGACACTTGACATTTACTAGCTGTGTGACCCTGGACAAGTCACTTAACCTTCATTGCCCCACAAAAAAAAGACCTAAGAAACTGTGACCAAAGCAGTGAATGACTATTCATGGCTTCAAAAGACTGATGATGAAAAATAATATCTACTTTGCAGAAAATTGATGGATGGAGTAGAGGTACAGAATCAGACATGCTTATTTGTTTTGATTGACTATGTATATTTGTTACAAGGGAGGGCTTCTACATTGTAGAAATGGGGCAGTTGGGTTTATGGGCAAGGACAGAAGTATAAAAAGAGCAACAATAAATTATTTTAAATGTGTAGAAGATATACAAGAAGAGTGCAAAGGAACTCTCAAACTTGAGGATGCCTGAATGAAAACACAGCTAACTAAACGGGTACATGAACATTTTGCTCTTCTGTGTGCTTCTGCAGAAAATCTCTCAATGCACTGTCTTATCACCCTGTGAACTAGGAAAGTTCCCTAATTAGTCTCTAGTCTCTGATCTGTAGTAAGAGAAAGGATCAGAATAATAGACCACATTCAGGAAGGTGAGATTTTAGAACACCCTATTCATTCCACCCGGACAAACACATACAGATTGGCTTTTACTTTTGCCACATATTTCCATTAACTGACCATGGGAGTGGGTAGGGGAAGAAACTATATAAGGATACAAGTTTCTTTCCACCCTTCCAACACAGATACAGTCTCCCTTTTGAGGAAGAAAAGAAAGTCTGAAAGCCAGTGACCTGCTCTTTTTTAGACTACAGGTAAGACTGGCTGATTCTTAGTTAGCTAATCATGAAGAGGTAGCTTCAATCTCTAAAGAAAATCAGCAAAGTACTAGCCAATATGTACATATGCTCACACTTCAAAGATAAGTACCTCTTAGATTCCTCTAGAAGTCCAAGTTCTATAATCTTGCTCTGTAGATTGGATTGGAGAACTCATCAAGTTGATCAGGTACTTCCCTGATCCATCCTCCTTAAAATTATGAGAGGCCTTAATTGAAGGGTTGGGGGTGGGATTTCAAAAAGCAAAGGAATGTAAAATAAAATGAAAACTATCAATAAAACTTTTCTTTTTAAAAACAAGTTGATGAAAAAATAAATAGGTTTTAAAATTCAAAGATAAGCCCATGGTTACCTGTGGTACCATACCATAACATACCGCACCATTCATTCATTCATTCATTCATTCATTCATTCAACCCATATTTGTTGAGCAATCACCATGTGTGAGGAAGATGAGTAATGCTATATGGTGAATAGAAATCTAGATTTAATGTCAAAATAGGGTCTCAAGTCCTCTTTGACACATACTGGTGATCCTGGGCAAATCACTTGACTTCTCAATGTCCAGGCAACTCTTTAAAATTTTAAGTTAAATTCAATTCAACTCAATAAATATTAAGCACTTGCTATGAACAGGGCATACTGCTAAGTACAGAGCATACAAATATGAAAAGGAAAACTAGTCCCTGCCTTCAAGGAGTTTACAATCTAATGAGGAAAGACAACACAAAAGAAAACTGAAAAGGAAGAGGGTGAGGGAGTATCTTGTTCCCTAGAGGTGACCAAGCAGAGCTGCAAATGGCAAATGGAGTGAGTTAAAAAGGTATCTGAGTATCCAAAGTTGTTAGTGGTGATCAACTTATCCAAAGGGAGGCATTTTTTCATGGAGTTAAAACCAGGCAGAGTTGTTGATGAAGAATGTAGTGAGAGTTGAAAAGAAGGTGATGACCTAAAATGGGAGAGGGCATTTTTTCACCCAATAGTTTATTAGACTAATAACATCACAAGTAGTTCAGTCCTTATTTCTATCCCTTTGTGAAAAACAAGTTGAATGTCCATGGATTTGAGGTATGAAGAAGGGAAAGAAAAGGATAGGTAATAAACCTGAAACACTTTTTTTGAAAGTCTTGTGGCTAGGGAAGGTAAACTATCTATATAGATATAAATTTAATATAAGGCAATGTTAGAAGTGTAAGAAAGACATAGCATAAGACTCATACAGCTGTCTCCTTACTTAATACTCCACCAAACTTTTGTACAAAACTCAGAAGCAAATAATGCTGATAAATAAAGTCATCAATTGTGTATCAATGGTGCATTACATGATCCTTTAATGAGCTGCCCTCAAAGAGTTAAAAAATGGAATCTAATGTCCTATAACAAAATGTCTATTACTGACTTTATTAGTCACAAAGAAAACACGATTTACATTGTTCATTCATAGGAGGTCATTGTAATCAAAGGGCCAAAAATAGAGTTTAAACCTGTGTAACTTTTATGAGACATCCTCTGTAAAATGTGTTAGCATTTCCAGGTCTCGGTTGCAGTGATTTACAATCTCATAAATATGTGGTTGGTAATTCACAACAAATGATCTCAAGTGTCTTGCTAGAAAAACAATCTTTTATTAAAAGAGTTTAAAGACATAGAGTTTTAGTGATCCCAATGCATACTTGTACTAAATATATTTTAATGAAATATAGAAAGTTTCAAGGCAGTACATGTGATTTTGCTTCTCTTGCTCTGAAGAAGTCAAATTAAAACCCAAAGGAATTTCCATAATCCTAATTTTCCTGGAACTTTGTTACTTTAAATATTACTTAATTTCTTAAAATATGTATTATATTCCAGAATTGTTCAGCTTTATTTTTAGAAAACCATTCAAAAGGAATAGAGAGAAATGATGAGATACAAATCATATAATTATACTGTTTTTGGAGAAGTGAACCCTGAACAGTGTTTCTCTGAAGAATTTGACCACAGGATATTTTGGGTTTGAAATATGCTGATAGAACAATAAAATCACAAAATATCAGTGCAAGGAGAAATTAGAAACAGAACCATAACTAGGATAGGATAATCTGGACTTTGTCTCTGGGTATCAAAATGTAGAAAGTGCTGACAGCACCTTCACTACTTCTGCAGGTTAGAAACAACTGATCTTGACACATAGCAAGAATTCCTAAAATATGCATTCACCAGATGGCAAGTTACCTCTGGCATACCACCACACCACAAGCAAACTTCTCTCTATTGTTTTCTCCTCACTATTGGCTGCTACTATAGCAGTGGCCTCAAGGTACTCTGTTTTCTCCCTCCAAAGAGATTAATGTCCTGGTATCTTTATTGATGTCAGGGAGTTGGAATAGTCCTTGCTCTTTATTATCATTTAACGTTTCTCCCCTATTTCTTTTACTTAATAATCTCTTGTCCTCTGAGGTTCATGCTATTCATATCTAACCACCCAATCAAAATCCTGTTAGTGGGTAGACAGATTAGAAAATTGAATTGGATGCATTCTCACGTATAAAATTTGCTAAACTTAGATTTCCTTTCCATTTATTTATTTGTTTGTTTATTCATTCATTCATTCATTCATTCATTCATTTATTTATTTATTTGGTGAGGCAGTTGGAGTTAAGTGACTTGCCCTGAGTCACACAGCTAATAAGTGTTGTGTCTGAGGCCAGATTTGAACTCAGGTCCTCCTGAATCCAGGGCTAGTGCTTTATCCACTATGCCACCTAGCTGTCCTCTCTCACTTGTTTTTTCTTTCTTTTTTTATTCTAGAATCCTTTATTAAAAGGGAAAAATTAACCAGTGCATAGTAAGATGAATGTGGATTTTTAATTTAATCTATACTCTAAAATGTCATAGTCATTTTAGTTGACCTAATCTGCCTGCAGAAACACTGGAATCACTTAACATCATTGCATTTACTAACTTTTAAAAGTTGTTCTACATTCCCAACTAAGAATAAAGAAAGCAAGAAACAAGAATGCTGCTGCTCATAGGAGTTGCTAAAATAGTTGCAATAAAACATCTTTTTGAAATTAAGTTGTCTATAACTAATGCAGAAATACGTCCAATGTGACTGTACACACAAAACCCACATCACATTGCCTGCTGTCCCAGGGAGGGGGGAGGGAAGGGAGGAGGGAGAAAAATCCAGAACCAGAAATTTCACAAAAACAAATGTTGAAAGCTATCCCCACATGCAAATAGAAAATAACAAAATACTGCTATGATAAAAAATAAGTATTAAAAAAAAGATTATGGGTGGTGACACTAGCATATAATGGACACTAAGGCCCCTGTTTACTTAATAAAGGGAAATCTACATGTATCCAAACCATATTACCAAAGCTTGTGAGACCACATGAAAACTGGTCATTCACAAAACATGGATAATGATGACATAAAAAAATGAAGAAATTATTAGTAAAGATTATGAAATTTTGGTTAATAAATTGATGATAGATTTTTTAACCTTAAAAAAGTAATTGAATTGTCAATAATCATAACATATCATAGTAATAACATTAATACTAACAAATAACAATCACAATAATAACAATAAAAAACTGGAATTAAAAGGTATCTTTAGAGACAGTCGAGTATAGATGACTCATTTTACATATAAGGAGACTGAGGCCCAAGAAAGTTAAGTGACTTGCTCAAGGATGCAGAACTAACAAGCCTAAAACTTATTTAGGCATTCAGACTTGCAAGCCCATGATCTTCCTAGTACAGCACATGGCTAGGTAGATGGATCTTATTTTGGCTAATGAATAATAGCTTGGATGGATTTTCATTGTTTTCATACAGCCATAAAAAAACTACCACTATTAGAAGCATTCCTCCCTCTTAAATCATTGACTGCTCTGAGAAGCCAATGAATCATCATTGAAAATTCCCATTCTCTCCTATTCTCAGGAACTGAACAAATCTAGAAATCATCTATAATCTAGTGCCTTCATTCCTCATAGATGAGAAACTTATTCCCAAAGAGAAATTATGTTTCTAGGTGTAAATGCCATATTTAGGACGGGGAGAATTAATTGGGCTGCTTGCCGTAATATTGGGGTTCAGAAAATAATGAAAGACCCCTAGGTCCAAAGTTTCCTCCCCTCCAAACTGCCTTTTTAGCTATTTCTCACAGACTAATAAGAAAGGAGATTAACAGCCTCTTTTCCACAAACAAACCAGGTTTTATTAATGGGAACAAAATTTACAACACAGGTGAAGTTAATAAAGCTAGGGACAATGAAAAAGGGAATAGGGGAAGAGAAAAATATGACACACTTCTCAGATGATTAGAATCTAACAAAGACTAACTCAAATCCCAAACTTGCTTCCAGCTCAGCTAGCCCAAAGAGCTGGCCTTGCTTCCACAATACAAACTCACCACCACCTGGAATCCCTAGTTCCAATGAGAATCAGTTGTGTAGTCTCTCCTGGTTGGGTCTGAAGGTCAATCACCACCCAGCTCCTCTCTCTCTCCCTCCTTCTACCCCATTCCTCCCAAAGTTCTCCCTTCTTCCTTCCTGCCTCTCCCACAGGAAGGGGAGGTTGTTAGCCATACTGAGTCTCCAATTGGTTCAACATACCCCCTGGGCTGTCCCCATTATAATTTGGTGAGGCCCATGTGGGCATAGGGGAACTACTAGGGGAGGATTAGATACTTAGTTTGATACTTTGACTCAATAAATGTTCTTTTCTATAACCTCTTCAAGTACACACCCATCTTCTCTTAGGCTTTTCAAGATTACATCTTTTCAGTCTGACCATAATGAAGCAAAGATGGGGTGATGGAAACCCCAAATCACAATTACTATCGTCTCTGGAAGATTCATATAAAGGCACAGACAAGGAATACACAAGGTGGAACTTCTAGGTCAAGTGGCCACCAAAGAACACTAGCCATTTCTTGATCACTCAGTACCCCTACCTCTATACACTCTGGCAGTTTTTTGTTTTTTGATTTATAAAAGTATTTTATTATTTTTCCAGCCACATGCAGAGACAGCTTTCAACACTCACCTTTACAAGATTTCTAGTTTCAAATCTCTCTCCCTCCCTCCCCAAGACAGCAAGCAATCTGATGCAGGTTACACTTGTACAATCACATCAAACACACTTCCTCATTAGTCTTGCTGTGAAAGAAAAATCATAGCAAAAAGGAAAAACCTCAAAAAAGAAAAACAACAGCACCAAAAACAAAAGTAATAGTATGGTTCAATCAGTGTCCATATTCCTCAGTTCTTTTTTTTCTGGATTTGGAGAGCCTTTTCCATCATGAGTCCCCTGGAACTTTCTTGTACCATTGTATTTGTGAGAAGAATCCAGTCTATCACAGTTGATCAACACATAATGTTGATGAAACTGTGTACAATATTCTCCTGGTTCTGCTTATCTCACTCATCATCAGTTCATTCAAGTCCTTCCAGGTTTCTCTGAAATCTGCCTGCTCATCATTTCTTACAACACAAATAGTATTCCATTACATTCACATACCACAACTTGTTCAGCCATTCCCCAACTGATGGGCAACCCCTCAATTTCCAATTCCTTGCCACCACAAAAAGAGCAGCTATTAATATTTTTGTACATGTGGGTGCTTTTCCCTTTTTTATGACCTCTTTGGGGAAAAGACCTAATAGTGGTGTTTCTGGGTCAAATACACACCTTTATAGCCCTTTGGGCATAATTCCAAATTGCTCTCCAGAATGGCTAGATCAGTTCACAGCTCCACCAACAATGCATTAGTGTTCCATTTTTTCCACAGCTTCTCCAACATTGATTACTTTCCTTTTTTGTCATATTAGCCAATCTGATAGGTGTCAGGTGGTACCTCAGAGTTTTTTTAATTTGCATTTCTCTAATCAATAGTGATTTAGAGCATTTTTTCATATGGGAATAGATAGCTTTTATTTCTTCTTCAGAAAACTGCCTGTTCATATCCTTTGACCATTTCTCAATTGGGGAATGACTTGGATTCATATAAATTTGATTTAGTCCCCAATATATTTTAAAATGAGGATTTTATCAGAAGTACTGGCTGTAAAAACTGTTTCCCAGCTTTCTGCATCCCTTCTAATTTTGGACGCATTGCTTCTGTTTGTACAAATAAACTTTTTAATTTAATGTAATCAAAATCATCCATTTGCATTTCATAATATTCTCTATCTCTTGTTTGGTCATAAATTGTTCTCCTTTCCAAAGATCTGAGAGGTAAACTATTCCTTCCTCTCCTAATTTACCTATGGTGTCACCTTTTATGTCCAAATCATGTACCCATTTTAACCTTATTTTAGTATAAGGTGTAAGATGTTGGTCTATGCCTAGTTTCTGCTATATTATCTTCCAGTTTTCCCAGGAGTTTTTGTCAAATACTAAGTTCCTATACCAGAAGCTGGAGTCTTTGCATTTATCCTGTGCCTAACCTATTCCATTGATCCTCCACTCTATTTCTAAGCCAGTACCAAATAGTTTTGATAACTGCCACTTTATAGTAAAGCTTCAGATTTGGTATAGCCACTGGTGATGGAGACTCCATAGCCTTGGAGGTGCTGTCTCACCCAGTCTGTGTCTACACTGAGCTCTTTGCTCAGCCCAAAGAGCAGGTGATTCCAGTTGCCTAATTAAGCTGTCTTTGACTGGGAAATAGTCTCACTATGTTATTATGTGAGTTAGGTTGCTCTGGAAGTTATTTTATAACATTATCTTTGGGGTGTGTAGATGGGTTTGGTGGGAGTTGGGGGAGTCACCGCCTTTCATCCACCACCTTGTCTCTGCCCCTGAATGTCTTTCAATAAAAGATCCAGGGACATACTTCATTCTGCTTTCTCAGAATGAATTTTAAGAAGCATGCCTAAAAATTGCTTATAGATACACTTTGATATCAGATTGGCTGACCTACCTCATTTTAAAGATAAGGAAACTGAAACCCAAAAAAGTTGTTCAAGTAGATATGCATAAGGTCACAAAATTAGTTAAGTGGAAGAGGTGAGAGTTAAACCCAGGTCTCTTTCCACTTTAGTGTGCTATCTATAAATTGTCATCTAAATCATAATAGAAGGTTGGCATGCCCTCACAATAGACTTAGAGAAATTTTAAGACACAATTTATGGAAACTAAGTCTACGTTAATACTTCAAAAAACATAATGTAATTTTAGATATGTAAACAATTTTACCTTTATTAAGGGTAGAAATATTAATGGCATTAAAATTCTCACAGAAATCATATTTACATTGAATAAAGAAATGAATGGCTGAACGGAAAAACATTTGTGAAGTGCCTATTATGTGCTAAGTAATGTGGAAAAAAAACTGGCTTTCATAAAAGATGCATGCTCAATGAAGAACATGTCTCCACCACCACCACTATCTTCACTGTTACTGTGATGAGTTCTGAACACTGCTCACTTATCCTCATTTACTTACATCAAATAAGAGGTAAATAAATAACATACTGGTTCAATTATTCTTTTTTTTTTTTTTAGTGAGGCAATTGGGGTTAAGTGACTTGCCCAGGGTCACACAGCTAGTAAGTGTCAAGCATCTGGGGCCAGATTTGAACTCAGGTACTCCTGAATCTAGGGCCAGTGCTTTATCTACTGCGCCACCTAGCTGCCCCCCCAACTAATTTTTAAGAAATTATTTTCTTCAGGAAGCTTTTGTACAAATTTTGTCTTTTATGGAGTTCTTTTCTTCAGTAAATTTTTGTGTCCATTTTACTATTTAACCAATTTTATGGTACTTTATTCAGTATTTATTTTTGTTCCTCTTTTACTAAGCTATCAGCTCTCTTTTCATTTTTTTCATCATTCTCATTTCTTTCCTCAATTTTTCTTTGCCCTTCTTTTTATTTTTTAAAATCCTTCTTGAGGTCTTCCAGGAATTCTTGTTGGGTTTGTGTCTAATTCACATTATCTTTTAGATTTTACTTGTGACTGTTTTGACAGCAATGTCTTTTTCTGAGTTTGTGCTACCTCTTCCATGTGACCACACAATTTTTTTTAAGGTCAAGTTGTTGTTTTGTTGTTGTTGTTGTTGTCTGCGCATTTTTTCAGCCCATTTCATGACTTTTAATTTTATGTTAAAGTTGGACTCTACTCCCAGGGTGGAGAGAGCACTTTCCCAAGCTTCAGGTTTTTAATTTTTATTGATTTTGTTTTCAGAGCTAGTTTTGAGTGTCTCTAAGTGTTGGGTACTTTCTAGGTGGTATGATTCCAAGAGAGGTGTGATCACTGCTCTCCTGGCCTATGCTCTGACCTTTAGCCATGAAGAGACCTTGCTCTCCTACACCCACAAGTACTATTGCTCCTCTTGGCCCTGGAACTATGAACAAGACTCCCTTTCTCCCTTCTGCCACAGGTACTAGTGCTCCTCTTTGCACTGGAACTACAACCTAGAACTGTATATGGGCCATGCACCCAGGTCCTAATCTCAGTGCCATCACAGAGTCCCCTGTATTCTCTTTCTGAACAATTGTCCAACTTCCTTAATATCTTTGGGATCAGTGCCATAGTCACTTCCATGTCCTACTGCTGGTGTTGCAGCTGCCTGAAATGTGCTTTGTATTAGCACTCTCCTGCAGACCTCTTAATGTGTCTTAGTCTGGAAAAAATATCCGACCCTGACTTTTTTGTTGGCTTTGCTACTCTACAATTCAATTTCAGGTGTTGTTTTTAAGTTCTTTGAAGGGGAATGTTGGGAGAGTTCACCTGAATTGCTTTGCCTTACCACTTCTCACTTCCTTAAGTCCAGACAATCAACAAAACCTCAAATTAAGGCCTGATATATAGCATTTCCCAATTCCCAAGATTTAAAGCTCTTCTGCAACATTCAACTATTGATTCATGAACTGCTAAGAGCTGGCTCTAGCACACCCTTAGGTCTTTCTAACTCAGAGTCAAATACTCTATCAACTATACCTTTTAATCATAAATATTCATACCCCAACTGAGAGAAATGCTTCAGTGGGGAAACTAAAAATCACTCAGTCAGGGAAACCATGAATATGCAAAAAATAACCTGAAGGCACAAATACTTTCATTATGTACCATGACAAAACTGCAAATGGTTTTCATCAGCTATAGACAAAGGGCAGCTTCATAAAGTTTATTTGTGGCTTCACAAAGTTTTGGTTTATTTGTTTAACGTTATTTATAATCATATGCAAATCAAACAATGACATACTGATGACCAATTCAGTATAATCATAATAAAAAATTCATCCTTAAGCCTACATTTTATGAAATAAAACATAAAATTGAGGTATTGATTATAAATTAAAATAATAAAGTTTAAGAACCCAAGGTCATTAAAAATCAAAATTTAATTGAACTTTCAGAACCACATGAAAATCAGATGGATTACTATGCACATGCACACATGAATTCATGAACACACACACACACATATACACACATCCCCTGAATAGAGCAAGAACCTGTATCCACAGAGAACGCTATTTTCTATTTTTCAAAAATGCTAACATCATGATGACAAGAACAACTGATGTAAAATGTAGCATTTTTTTTCAGGGAAATAGCTCAAACGCTTTATGTTTTTCATATAAACTTAAATTGATTATTTTCTCCTATAAATAGGAAGAAAAATGGCTTCTACATTAAAGAGTTACAAATAACTTAATCATCCTTAAAAGTGTATAGATCACATCAAGTTATATGATTCCATTGAAATAAACACATTAAACATCTCCTTCATCTCATGAAATTTTTATCCAATGATATAAAAATGTCATTTGGACTGCATGTTTAACATTCTTAATATACAACAAGGAAAGAAGGAATTTAAAGGCATTGAGCTTGAATCTGGAGATCTAATTGGGCCAATGCACTAAGACAATACTTTCAAATAGGCTCTATGACTTTGAGCATAAACTATCAAGAAAACGAAAGCTGAGGCATTTATTTGGCATAGTGGATAGAGAGCTGGACATGAAGTAAGGAAACTCTATTTTTGAATCCTGCCTCAAGCAGTTACTAGCTATATAATTCTTGGGAAATCTCTTAACCTCACTCAGCTTCACTTTCCTCATTTACAAAATAAGGAAATTGGATTCAATGACCTAGAAGTTACTTCCAATTCTACATCCAACATCCTATGAGTCTATGTGCTAAGTGATTAACTGGCAGCTTGAAATCAGAGTTTAATGGGAAGAACATGATTAAGGCAATTAACACCTATATCATACCAGTTGTAGTACATACTTTCATAACCATAAAATGAACTGAATCAGATTTGGAAAGTATTTTAACAAAAGTCCACAGGATACTAATGAAACAAAGTGCCCATCACCCCGAGGCAATTAGAGAAAGGTTAACACTTCTACCCTAAAAAGGAATAAAATAGACATTCTTGGTACATGTGATAAACACTTCCAAAACTTACAGAAATACTATCAGAACTGACATCATTTTATAGAGCAATAGTAAAAACTATTAACAGGGACATATCCTGTTGTTGAATATAACTGAAAGTGGTTTACCTCCCAATGGAGCCTAGGAAACAATCTATAGGAGTCTGCAAACTATGACCCAAAGACCAAATCTGGCCTGCTTACTCTTGTATATCCCACTGAGAGTGTTTTTTACATTTTAAAATGTAACACAATTTTATGTAAAAAAATACTCTTAGCTAGTGCATTTGACAAAAGCAGGTGGTCAGATATTGACTGCAGGCCATAGCTTGTGGACTTCTGATCTAAGATCCAAGAATGAGACAAAAAATTCCTCAGTGGGAGACATCTACATGACATCAGCCAACAATATATTTTAAAAGAAGTATCAAACAAATGGTTGAGTCACACAGACTTAGAAATAGATAGGTTTGTGATAGATAGCCATTCACCAGGTCACTAGAAATTACATAGTTATCCTTGAGACTAGACTTAGTTGTCTCAGCAAATTATGCAAAGAAATGGTAGAAATTGTGCAACACACTGCTATGGGCTACAAAAATGTGTGCTTTACTAAGTACCTCTCAAAGAACAAGGTGAATATCCATAAATACTTCCAATGATAGTTCATATTTCTATGTAATACAATAAATATTTATTAAATACCTATTGATTGAATGAATGAATAAAAAATATATATGTAGTTTTTAATATTTTCCAGGCACTATGCTAATTCCTGTGTGTAAATGTCTGCTATAAAACATGGGGACTAACAAACGTAGACAAGATATAATCCCTAGCATCCTGAATAATTAAAATCTAGTTGAGGGATAAGATACCAATGCTGATAACAATTAAAAAAACATTTTTAATCATAAGTGCAACAAAAAGAGTTTTCTTTTCAAGGTTATGTGAAGTCTAAGTAGGAATATGCCATTGACTTGGAGAATTTTAAAAAATCATTTTTTAAATAGAGGGTAAGAGTTCAATAGATGAAGAAATAGAGATCACTCTGGACATAACAATAATGATATTGATATAATTCTGTAAGGACTAACACACATTTTCCTCACAATAATCTTCCAAAGAATATAGCTAACTAAAGTATTATTATTTCCTATTTTATAGATGAGGGAACCAAAACTCAGGGAGGTTGAAGGGACTTGGCCATCGCAGAGCCTGTAAGTGCTGGTACAGAGTAGGAGTTTAAAAATTGCTTGACTGACTGCTTGTGGAAGGTTTTGAATGATGAGGGGGGAAATACTATCTTTATTTATCAGACTAGTTAGGGAGCCACTATAAAAAAATGAAGTTATTAAGATTACATCTATTCACAATTGTTACTATTCGCTCCTTCCTCAAATTACTCTTTCCTTAATTATTTGTGAACATGCTGTATCCTCTTATAACCTGTTATTACTTCTTCTTCTTCTTCTTCTTCTTCTTCTTCTTCTTCTTCTTCTTCTTCTTCTTCTTCTTCTTCTTCTTCTTTCGGTGAGGCAGTTGGGGTTAAGTGACCTGCTCAAGGTCACACAGCTAGTAAGTGTCAAGTGTCCGAGCCCAGATTTGAACTTAGGTCCTCCTGAATACAGGGCTGGTGCTCTATCCACTGCACCACCCAGCTGCCTCTCTGTTATTACTTCTTTAAAAAAAATTTCTTCATTTCCCTTTTGTTTTGGTATCATCAATGACCAGAAAAATGCCTTACACCTAATATATATTGATAATTGCTTTTATTTTGTTCTTTTATTGTTTGTTTTAATATTGGCAATATTTGGAGGGGGAAGAATGGGAAGGCTATAGGATGACTTGTCTGAAAACTCTTTCTAAAGTCAATGTATGTGAGTATGTATGTAATATAGGTAGAATTGATAGGACAAGGCAATCAGGGCTATGTCCTAGGTGCTCTTCTCCCTTTAGTTTCCTTGGTGATATCATCAAATTCCATGCAGTTATTACCTCTATGTAGAAGATTCTAAGGTCCATTTATCTAGACTTAACCTCTCTCCTGGGTTTCAGTCTGCTACCTCCAATTGCCTATTAGACATCTCAAACTGGAAATCCTATAAAGATGTTAAATTCAACATGTATAAAACTAAACTCATTATTTTTGCCTCAAATCTCTCTCCTCTCCTTAACTTCCCTGATACGTCTAGGGCCCTACTCTCCTCTCAGTCATGTAGGATCACAACGTAGATGTCATCCTTAACTTTTCATTCCCACCTACCTTCCACATCCAATATGTTACTAAGGCCTCTCAATTTTATCTTCATGATATTTCTCAAATATACCTCTTACTTTTCTCTGACACTGCCACCACCCTGGTATATAGACCTTCATCACCTCATGGCTGGACAAGGGCAATAGCATTATTGATTAACCATTCCTGCTTCATGTCTCTCCTTTCTTTCAATCCATCCTTAATTCTGCTATCAAAGTGATCTTCCTAAAGTACAAGTCTGAATATGTCATCTGACCTGCTCAATGCATTCCAGAATATCCCTATTAACTGCACAATCAAACATAAAATCCTCTTTTTGGAGCTCAAGACCTTCATAATCTTCCCACCTGTCTCATCAAACTTTCTAATGTACTTACCAGATTTACCACCCTACAATCCTTAACAATCCAGTGTCTTTGATTTCCTTGTCATTTCTCACATAAAATACTCTCTCTCCATTCCATGAATTTTTACTTACTGTCCCCAATGCTTGGAATTCTCTTCTTGTTCATCTCAATCTCCTGGTTTCCTTGACTTCCTTCAAATATCAGTTAAAATCCAACCTTCTGTAGGAAGTCTTTCCTAATCCCCTAAATATTAATGTCTTTACTTTGAAAGTATCTTTAATTTATCCGGTATTATTTTGCTTGTACATAATTGTTTCTGTGTTGTCTCCTCCAATTTGACAGTGATCTCCTTGAGGGCAAGGAACATATCTTTTTTTGTATCTGCATCGCTTAGAGCCTTGCCTTATACATAGTAAACAATAAATGCTTATTTATTATTTCAATATGAGAGATGGAGATGGAAGAGTCACATATGACCACCATTCTAAAAATATAGAAGAATAATTAGAAGGAATTGCTATTGACAGAAGTGGTAAATTCAGAAGTATCAAACTTATGGGGAAAAATAATTAACTTAATTTTGGACTTGTTGGTTTGGGATAACAGTGGGACATCCAAATACAGATTTAATTGAATTTAAAACCTACTATTTATTTAATTAAATTAAAGTCTATTAAAATCGTAGGTCTGGAGCTCAATTGTAAGAAGCAGAGTTAAATAGAGATGCAATTGTGTATTGAAGCTTGCTGAAATTGGCATTTGAGAGCCAATTATTAATTTTTTTAAAAATGTGAGTAAAATAGCAAACACTACACAACATAGCTTTATTTATTGTTTTGTTGATTGTCTAGGCTTAAAAAAGTAATGGAGAAAATGTTAATAATGTAGATTAAACTTAAAAAATGTGTCTCAGATCACATTTTTCTTTTTGAGAGCTAGTTGTTAAATATGTACGAGGATACCTTCTAGATATGGACATGTTCTTTATGCAAGTAGTAGTAGAAACTATGAGAAAAATTTTGACATAGAAAAGAAGAGAGCCGATGTCAGAACTTGGGGTAAAATCCACATGGAGTAGAAGGGCAAGGTAACAGGATGAGATTGGCATAGGTCATGAACCAAGGCAGTGACTCACATGAGCTTTCTCCCAAACCCCTCCAAATACCTTTAAATAATGTCAGAAGACAGTTTTTGAAGCATCAGGACTCATAAAAGGATGAGGTGAGATAATTTACCAGACAAAAGCAGCTTTGAAGTTTGGCAGAAAAGGTCTACTGCACAGAGTGAAAGGGGAGCACAGGCCATGGAAGCACAGACCAGAACCCAGCAAATCAAGAACATGCCTTGGGAGTTATTGAACCAGCATTGGCAGCAACTGCTTCTGAAAATCAGTGCACAGATGGTAGGGGGGTCAAACAACTGGTCAGAAGGAGATTACAGAGGTCTCTTTGCTGGCACTGAAGTAGAACTCTGTGTTTGCCCATATTCAGATCCAGGTTGCAGTCCTGGGAGGCAGTCCTAGGGCAAGGAGGAGCACTATCCTACAAGAGCTTGTGGATGCAGTGAAGCAGGGACCCCATCACAGTTCCAGGGTAGAAAAGAGGGCTTGTGGTTATTCACAAAGTAGAGCACAGGCCAGGAAAGTAGTTAACACACCTCTCCTTAGATCATACCACCTTGAAAGAACTGAAAACTTACATATCCGTAGAAGTATCTCTGAAAATAACTGCACAAAAAACATGAAGTTTGGGATAGTGTACCCTCCACCTTGGAAGAAGAGTCCTACCTTAGTAAAGAGTTAAAAGTCAAGAAATAGGCTGGGTAAATGAACAAACAACAGAAAAAAATTTCTGACCATAAAAAGTTACAATGATGACAAAGAAGATCAAAACACACCCTTAGAACAAGATAACAAAATCAAAGCTCCCATATACAAAGTCTCCAAGAAAATATATGAATTGCAGGTCAGCTAGGTGGCACAGTGGATAGAGCACTAGCCCTGGATTCAGGAGGACCTGAGTTTAAATCCAGTCTCAGACACTTGACACTTACTAGCTGTGTGACCCTGGGCAAGTCACTTAACCCCAATTGCCTCACACACACACACACACACACACACACACACACACAGACTATATATATATATATATATATATTTGAATTGCTATCAGGTTATTGAAGAGCTCACAAAGGACTTTTAAAATAAAGTAAAAGAGGTAGAGGAAAAATTGGGAAGAGAAATGAGAGGGATGCAAGCAAATCATCAAAAAAGAGTCAACAGATTGGTAAAGGAGACACAGACAAAAAATACTGAAGAAAATAACACCTTAAAAACCAGAGTAGGCCAAATGGCAAAAGAGAAACAAAAGGCTCAAAGGGAGAAGAATGCCTTGAAAAGCAGAATTGGACAAATGAGAAAAGAGAGGCAAAAATTCACTGAAGATAAAAAAAAAAAACTCTTTAAAAAGTAGAATTGACCAAATGGAAAAGGAGATACAAAAGCGCACTGAAGACAATAATTCCTTAAAAATTAAAATTGAGAAAATGGAAGCTAATGACTTTATAAGAAATCAAGAAACAATAAAATAAAACAAAATAATGAAAATATAGAAGACAATGTGAAAATCTCATTGGAAAAACAACTAACCCGGAAAATACATCCAGGATAGATCATTTTAAACTAATGAACTAACTGAAAGGCATTATTAAAAAAAGAGTCTAGACATCATTTTCAAGAAATTATCAAGGAAAACTGCCCTGATATTCTGGAACCAGAGGGTAAAGTAGATATTGAAATAATCCACCACTCATCTCCTGAAAGAGATCTAAAAATGAAAACTCCAAGGGATATTATATTCAAATTCAAAAGTTCTCATGTTAAGGAGAAAATATTGCAAGCAGCCATAAAGAAAGAATTCAAATATTATAGAGCAACAGTGAGGCTAATGCAAGATTCAGTAGCTTCTACATTAAGGGATAAGAGACCTTGGAATATGATATTCCAAAGACAAAGGAACTGGGATTACAGTCAAGAGACATTTATCTAAGAAAACTGAGTATAATTTTTCAGGGGAAAAGGGCATTCAATAAAAAAGAAGTCTTTCAAGCATTCTTTTTTTTCTGATAAAAGTATTTTATTTTTTTCCAGTTACATGTAAAAATAGTTCCCAAAATTTCTTTATGCAAGCTTTCCAATTTCAGATTTTTCTCCCTCCTCCCATCCCTAGATAGCAGGTAATCTGATATAGGTTATATATATATATACATATATACACATATATACATGTATATATACATGTATATATGTATATATAATATCATTAAATGTATTTCTGCATTAGTCATATTATAAGAGAAGAATCAGAGAAATGAGGAAAAACCTCAAAATAAAAAAACAACAGCATCAAAACCAAAAGAAATAGTATGGTTCAATCAGCATCTCTACTCCACAGTTGTTTTTTTTCTGGATTTGGAGAGCCTTTTCCATCATGGGTCCCCTGGAACTCATCTGTACCACTGCATTGGTGAGAAGAATCTAGTCCATCACAGTAGATCAACACACAATGTTGATGGTACTGTGTACAATGTTTTCTGGTTCTGCTCATCTCACTCATCATCAGTTCATGCAAGACCCTCCAGGTTTCTCTGAAATCTGCCTGCTCATTGTTTCTTACAGCACAATAGTATTCCATTACATTCACATACCACAACTTGTTCAGCCATTCCCCAACTGATGGGCAACCCCTCAATTTCCAATTCCTTGCCACCACAAAAAGAGCAGCTATTAATATTTTTGTACATGTGGGTCCTTTTCCCTTTTTTATGATCTCTTTGGGGAAAAGACCCAAAAGTGATATTGCTGGGTCAAAGGGTATGCACAGCTTTATAGCCCTTTGGGCATAATTCCAAATTGCTCTCCAGAATGGCTGGATCAGTTCAAAGCTCCACCAACAATTCATTAGTGTTCAATTTTCCCACAGCTTTTCCAACATTCATTATTTTCCTTTTTTGTCATTTTAGCCAATCTGATAGGTGTCAGGTGGTATCTCAGAGTTGTTTTAATTTGCATCTCTCTAATCAATAGTGATTTAGAGCATTTTTTCATATGGGAATAGATAGCTTTTATTTCTTCATCAGAAAACTGCCTTTTCATATCCTTTGACCATTTCTCAATTGGGGAATGACTTGGATTCATATAAATTTGATTTAGTTCCCTATAGATTATAGAAATGAGACCTTTTTCAGAAGTACTGGCCATAAAAATTGTTTCCCAGCTTTCTGCATCCCTTCTAATTTTGTATGCATTGCTTCTGTTTGTACAAAACCTTTTTAATTTAATGTAATCAAAATCATCCATTTGCATTTCATAATATTCTCTATCTCTTGTTTGGTCATAAACTGTTCTCCTTTCCAAATATCTGAAAGGTAGACTATTCCTTCCTCTCCTAATTTACCTACAGTATCACCTCTTATGTCTAAATCATGTATCCATTTTGTCCTTATTTTACTATAAGGTGTAAGATGTTGGTCTATGCCTAATTTCTGCCATACTATCTTCTAGTTTTCTGAGCAGTTTTTGTCAAATACTGAATTCCTATCCCAGAAGCTGGAGTCTTTGGGTTTATCAAACACTGCATTACTTATGTCATTTGCTACTGTGTTTCCTGTGCCTAGCCTATTCCATTGATCCTCCACTCTATTTCTTAGCCAGTACCAGATAGCTTTCATGACTGCTGCTTTATAGTAAAGCTCCAGATTTGGTACAGCTAACCCACCTTCCTGTGCATTTTTTTCATTATTTCCTTGGATATTCTTGACTTTTTGTTTTTGCAGATGAATTTTGTTATTATTTTTTCGAACTCTATAAAATAATTTTAGGTAGTCTGATTGGTATGGTGCTGAATAGGTAAATTAATTTAGGTAGAATTGTCATTTATACTATATTAGCTCTGCCTATCCATGAGCAACTAATATATTTCCAATTATTTAGATCTGATTTGATTTGTGTGAAAAGTGTTTGGTAATTTTGTTCATAGAGTTCCTGGGTTTGTCTTGGCAAGTAGACTCCTAAGTATTTTATATTATCTACCGTTACTTTAAATGGAATTTCTCTTTCTATCTCTTTCTGCTGGACTTTGTTGGTCATGTGTAGAAACACTGATGATTTATGTGGATTTATTTTATATCCTGCTACTTTGCTAAAGTTGTTAATTGTTTCAAGTAATTTTTGAATTGATTCTCTAGGATTCTTTAAGTATACCATCATATCATCTGTAAAGAGTGATAGTTTTGTTTCCTCCTTGTCTATTCTAATTCCTTTAATTCCTTTTTCTTCTCTGATTGCTGAAGCTAACATTTCTAGTACAATATTAAATAATAGGGGTGATAATGGACATCCATATCCATTCAGCTGCAGTGAGCTGAGCCTCCCTTTTGCCTGAGTGAGAGAGACCTTTCCTGAAGTCTTCTAAATTATCTCTGGTTTGAAGACTGTGTCTCTCTGTCTCTTTGCAGGTTCTGTAGTTTCAGAATCCATTTAGAGGCTTGATTTAATGTTCTTTTTGAGGGAACAGAAGGAGAGCTCAAGCAATTTGCTGGCTACTCTCCGCCATCTTGGCTCTGCCCCTCAAGCATTCTTGATGAAAAGACTAGAGCTGAATAGAAAATAAAATTGTCCAATACAAGATTCAAGAGAAGCATAAAAAGGTAAACAGGATAATGAAATCATAAGGGCTTTAATAAGGTTAAACTGTTTACATTCCTACATGGGAAAATGATACTTGTACCTCATAACAACCTTCTCATTATTAGGGAAGCTGGAAGGGGTATATACAAATAGAGGGTACATCATGAGATGAATGTGAAGGAATGATATCTAAAATGTTAAATTAAGGGATGGGAGAGGAATGCCCTTGGAGAAAGGGAAGGGGAGATGTGTTATGGGGCAAATTATCTCTCATAAAAGAAGCAAGAAAAAGCTTTTACATTGGAAGTGAAGATGGGGGAGGTGAGAGGGAGTAAGTGATCCTTACTCATTAGAATTGGCTCAACAAGGGAATAATATAAACACTCAATTGGGTATAGAAATCTATCTTGCTCTACAGGAAAGTAGTAGGGGAAAGGGATAAGTAAAGTGGGTGGTGGTGGTAAAAGGAAGGGAAGATTTGGGGGAAGGGATAGTCAGAAGCAATATTCTTTTCAGGAGGAACAGGGTGAATGGAGAGAGAGAATAGAATAAATAGGGTGGGGAAAATAGTATAGAGGGAAATACAGTTAACTACAGTAACTGTAAAAATTTTTTGAAGCAAGTTTCTCTGATAAGGGTCTCATTTCTCAAACTTATAGAGAAGTGAGTTAAATTTATAAAAAATAAGAGTCATTCCCCAGTTGATAAATGATCAAAAGATATGAATAGTTTTTAGATGAAGTAATCAAGGCAATCTATAGCCACGTGAAAAAAAATTGTTCTAACTCACTATTGATTGGAGAGATACAAATCAAAATAATTCTGTGGTACGACCTCATACCTATTAGATTATCTAACAGGACAAAAGAGGAAAATTACAAATTGGAGGGGATGTGGGGAAAATGAGACATTAATGGTGGAGTTGTAAACTGATTCAAACATCCTGCAGAACAATTTGAACTATGCCCAAAGGGCTACAAAACCATGCATACTCTTTGACCTAGCAATAACACTTCTAGGTCTGCATCCAAAAAATAAAAAGGAAAAGGACCTATATGTATGAAAATATTTATAACAGCTATTTTCTAGTGGCAAGAAATTGGAAATTGAGGGGATGCCCATAAATTGGGGAATGGCTGAACAAGTTGTGGTATGTGATCATGATCAAATACTTTTGTGTTATAAGAAATGATGATCAGGATGCTCTCAAAAAACAAACCTGGACTTACATTAACTGATGCAAAGTGAAATGTACTATGTACAAAGTAACAGCAATATTGTAAGATGATCAGCTGTGAATGACTTAGCTATTCTCAGCAATACAATTATCCAAGAGAACAGTGAAGGACTTATAATGAAAAATGCTATCCATCCCCAGAGAAAGAACTGTCTGAATACAGATTGAAACATTTTTTTTTACTTTATTTATCTTTAGTTTTTTTTGTCTATGTTTTCTTTCATAACATGACTAATATGGATAGGTTTTGCATGACTACACACATATACCCTACATGGAACTGCTTTCCTTCTCAATGGGGGTGGGGGATAGAGGAAGGGAGAAAATTTGGAAATCAAAGTTTTAAAAATAAATGTTAAAAATTGTTTTTACATGTAATTGGAGGAAAATAAAATACTAAATATTTTTTTTAATAAATAAAAGAGGATACTCCAGACTATGATGTTGTGGCTAAAGCACTGGGCCTGGAGTCAGAAACATCTGGGTCCACATGCAGCTTCAGTTTACTATGTGATCCTGGGGAAGTCACTAAACTTTTATCTGTCTTAATCATATAATGAGGAAAATAATAGCCTTTCTCTCCTAACGTTGTGGTGAGAATTGTGGAAAAATTTTTGTAATTCTTTGTAGGTCTTAAATAACTATATAATTACTATCTATTATTAACTTTTATTATTGTTCAAAAAGTTACTAAATTAGAAGATCATGTAGATATAACATCACAGTTTCAGCAAAATAGTTGATAAAATATCTCATTCTTATAGAAAAATGGAGCGATGTGGACTTAATGATATTGCAACTAAGTTGATTCAGAACTGGTTAAGTGGCTAAACTTGAAGAATAGTCATTTTTTAAAACTGATGACTAGAATAAAGGCAAAAATTCTATTTTCATTAAATCACATAAATCAAGAAGAGATAGCTAATACGATAAGTACCTGAAGTAGGCTTCAATAAATATCTTGACAGCCTAGAAAGTAAATATAAATTTAATCAGAAAAAAATCAATAGAGATCAATGTAAAGATGATTGCATTAGAGAATTGCTAAAAATCTTTCCAACTCTAAATTCTACAACCTTTTCTTCTATTATGTTTTAAGATGATCTTCAAGAGACCTAGTAATTTGACCTAGGAATGGCAGGATATAAGAGATATTAAAGAATTGTTATCAAAAAAGCATAAATAAAAGAAGTGGACATTTATTAGTCTTGGCAGAAACAGGGAAAAACTGGGGAAAAAATAATATGATATGGACACCAGAGGGCAGTGTGTTCTCAATAATGTTATGGCTGAACCACATTGTGAATTAAAATAAGAAAATTTATATTATCATAGGATATAGCACTGGTAGAAATCTTAGAGGCCATCTACTCTAACTCTAATTCTACACTGAGGAAGCTGCCACAGGTAAGGTGGGAGAGGTACAATTTGAGACCACACACACACTGTAC
Source organism: Dromiciops gliroides (assembly GCF_019393635.1). Lineage (NCBI taxonomy): Eukaryota > Metazoa > Chordata > Mammalia > Microbiotheria > Microbiotheriidae > Dromiciops > Dromiciops gliroides. The sequence continues at coordinate 275,739,251 of NC_057864.1, forward strand.
TTTTTTTCCTGTCGGGTTTTATCTTATGAAAACAAGACAGTGTCTATGAGATGTTATATTTATTTATCGTGTTTTAAAACACAGAAACAAAATATAGCTATATAAGAATTATACACCATATAAGGGAGTGAGGGTATCAATCCAAAATTCATGTGATTGTATGATTTGAAATATGTCAGTTATATGATGTATAATATGACTTCCTAATAATATCTTAGCTCCTGTTTTAGTAAAATTGATGAATCTTCCCTTAATGCACTTCAGTTTAGGAGTAGGGGGAGGCAGCTTAAATAGAAATATAATTTAAATAGCAGGAATTTGTCATTGTTGTTAACCTGGTGGTAGGGTTATTTATCTATTTTAAAAATATAAAATGATTTTTTTTAAGGAGTATAAGTGTATAACTTAGAGTCAGGAAGATGTAGATTGAATGTTTACCTCTGATACTTACTGTGTTACTATAAACTAGGCATTTAAATTCTCTGAGTCTCAATTTCCTGGCCTGTAAAAGAGAGATAATAATGCAAATAATCCCTATCTCACAGGTTTGCTTTGTTTGGTTGAGATAATGGAGTTTTTGCACAGCTGTGATAGGCACTTTAATCTGACACCTCCAGGATAGGAATTTACTTCAGTCCTTGACCTTTAATTTTGTGGTTTGCCTGGTTTCATTGATGGGACTGCCTAACTTCTGGAGAAGAGCAGATTTCCTGGTTTTCAAAAGATAAAGGAAAATCGATCTTGTCAACTATGTTACAATGAAATTGATTTTGATTTCTGGCAAAATTCTAGAATGGAATGAGATAGTCATTGTACATCTAGAAAAAAGAAAGTTATGATTACATATAGCATAGCTTCATCAAGAATAGATGATGCTGGGGCAGCTAGGTGGCGCAGTGGATAGAGCGCTGGGCCTGGAGTCAGGAGTACCTGAGTTCAAATCCGACCTCAGACACTTAATACTTACTAGCTGTGTGACCCTGGGCAAGTCACTTAACCCCAATTGCCTCACAAAAAAAAAAAAAAAAAAGAAGAATAGATGATGCCAAACTGACCGCATTTATATTTTTACAGTTACTGAACTGGTCGGTAAAAGTAATATTATAGCTATAGTTATTGTTTACCTAGATTTTATAGATATCTTTAATAAATTATCTCATATTTTTCTCGAGGAAATGATGAAGAGATATGATTTGGATTATAATACACTTAGATGAATACAGAACTTGTTGAGTGATTGGGCTGAATTCAGTGCCATTGCATCCTTGAGAGAGCTAGGTGGCACTGTGGATAGAACACTGAGCATGGAGTTAGTAAGACCTGAGTTCAAACCTAGCCTCATATATTTACTAGCTATGGGACCACAAGCAAGCAAGTCCATTGTCCTCTGTGTTCCTCAGTTTCCTAAACTAAATTGTTTAAACTGTTTCCTAAATCTAGAATAGTTTACTAAAACTAAAATAACAACATTCATCTCATAGGGTTGTTGTTAGGATCAAATGAGATGATAATTATAAAGTGGATAGCACTGTGCTTAACATTTAGTAGGATCTATATAAATAGTTACCCCTTCTTTCTCCCTTCCCTTTAAATATTCAGTGTCAATTTGACAAGAGGTTTTTAGGGGAGTGGCCAGGGATCTGTATTTGGGCCTGTGCTAGTGAATATTTTTATCAATTAGTTAGAAAAAAGTAGGAATGGTATGTTTATCAAAATTTCCGATGACACAAGGCTTAGAGGGACAGCATATTGAATAAAAGAGTGAGGCTCTGAAAATATTTTGACAGCCTAGAGAATTAGAGTGAATATAAGATGAAAATCAGTATGTGTCAAGTCTCACATTGTGATCCAAAAAAATCAACTCTACAAGTACAAGATGAGAGAGAATTATTTAGATGACAGTTTGCCTGGAGAAGATCTGGGAATTTTAGTGGGCTGTATTTTGAAGGGGCAGCCAAAGAAAAAGTTATGCATTTTCAGTTGATAAAAAACTTCTAGGAACAGGACAGTAAGGGTATTGCTCTAGTCTGCCCTGGTGAGAACACATATGGATTACTTTGCTCAGTTCTGAGTGTCATCATTTAAGAAGGATATTAATAGCCTTTACTCTATTGGAACTAAGATAAAAGAGTAGAGGCAGAAACCCAGCTGAACTCTACCAATATTACAATCTAAAGAATTTTTAAATAACACATCAAATTGTTGAGTGGCAGAGCCAACAAAAAGGCAAGTGCAAAGCATTTTTTCAGCCCAAGATAACTTACAAGTTCAGTAGGAGTGGTTTATGACACCTGGTTGGGGTGAATCAGGAGACAATGCAGCAGCAACACCACTGGTAGGCCTTAGAAGATGCTGTGAGCAGCAACAGCTTTGGAAGATCTCAGGTCAGAAATGGTAAGGGGTGGGAGTTGCCACACAACTAGTGAGAAAGACATTACAGGGGATCCTTTGCTGGCCTTTGTTTTAGGGCATAATTCTGGGTTGCAGTTCCATGATGGAGAGGAGCACTTGTAGTAGGTCATAAGGGAGCCTCAGTTGCAGTTTTAAAGCAGAGAAGAACACTATCATTTGTGGCTGCAGGGGAGCAAGGACCTTTGCTGGGTAATGAACAAAACACAGACCAGGAGAGCAGTGACCACACCTCTCCCTGGGTCACATCACCTTCGATGTACTGGAAAATTGCAGACCTCCAGAACTAGCTCTAAAAACTGCAGAATGAAAAATTTTGAAACTTAGAACAGTGTCTTCCCATCCCAAGGTGAGCAAAGCCCAACTTTAACATAAAGTTCAAAGTCAAGAAATGGGTTGGAAAAATGAGCAAACAAGAACTTGACCATAAAAAGCTACAGAGGGGTCATGAAAGATCAAGACAAACTTAGAAGACAATAACATGAAAACAGCTACAACAATACCTCAAAGAAAAACAAATACTAATTAGACACAAATCCTTTGATGAAAGTAAATCAAAGCTATCTATTGCCATGTGAAAAAATGTTCTAAATCACTAATTGATTAGAGAAATGCAAAATAAAACAACTCTGAGGTACTACCTCACACCTATCATATTGGCTAATATGACAAAAAAGGAAGATAATAAATGTTGGAGAGGATGTGGAAAAATTGGAACACTAATGCATTGTTGGTGGAGTGGTGAACTGATCCAAACATTCTGGAGAGTAATTTGGAACTATGCACAAAGGGCTATGAAACTGTTCATACCCTTTGACTCAATAATACCACTACTAGGTTTATATAACAAAGAGATCATAAAAGAGGTTAAAGGACCCACATGTACAAAAATATTTATAGCAGCTCTCTTTGTGGTGGCAAAGAATTGGAAATTGAGGGGATGCCCATCAATAGGGGAATGGCTGAACAAGTTGTGGTATATGAATGTAATGGAATAATATTTTGCTGTAAGAAATGATAAACAAATGGATTTTAGAAAACCTGGAAAGATTTAAGTGGACTATTGCTGGGTGAAGTGAGAAAACCCAGGAGAACATTGTACACAGTAACAGGAACATTGTGTGATGATCAACAGTGATAGACTTAACTCTTCTTAACAATACAATGATCCAAGGAAATTCCAAAGGGCTCATCATGGAAAATGCTCTCCACAACTAGAAAAAAGAACTGTGAAATCTGAATGCATATTGAACCATTCTATTTCAACTTTTTTTTTGTTTTTGTGGTTTTTCTCTTTTGTTCTTATTATTCTTTCATAATACAACTAATGATGAAATATGTTTAATGTGATTGTACATATATAACCTATATCAGATTAATTTTTGTCTTGGGGTGGGAGGAGGGAAGGAGGGAAGAAAAATTTGAAACTCAAAATATTATAAAAATAAATGTTGAAAGCTATCTTTAAATGTAACTGGAAAAAATAAAATACTATAAGATTTTTTTAAGAGAGATAAAAGTGGTAAGATAAAAATTAGGGGAAAATGGGAGAAATTCAAGAATATTATAAAAAAAGAAACAACTGTTAAAAATAAAAAACACCTTAAAAACAGAATAGACCAAATACCAAAAGCGGCACAAAAATTCACTGAAACAGGAGCTGCTTAAAAAGCAGATTTGGGCAAATAGGAGTGAATGACTTGATAAGATATCAAGAAACAATAAAAGAAAGTCAAAAGAATAAAAAAACTTGAAAATGTGAACTATCCCACTAGAAAACCAATCAATATGAAAAATAAATCATGGGTACATAATTTAAAAATTATTGAACTACTGAAAGTCATAATCAAAACAGGGTCTTAGGGGGCCCTTGAAGAAATTTTAAAGAAAAACTGCCTCAATGTCTTAGATCCAGAGGGCAAAATAGACACTGAAAAATCCCCCAATCACTATCTTTTGGTGATTGATCTCAAAATAAAAACTCTAAGAAATATTATAGCCAAATTTCAGAGCTCCAATGTCAAGAAGCAAAATATTGGAAGCAGTCAGAAAGAAACAATTCAAAAATTGTAGAGCCGCAGTCAAAATTACAAAAGATTTAGCAGCTTCCATGTTAATGGTGTGGAGGGTTTGGGGTATAGTATTCTGGAAGGCAATGGAGCTAGGGTTACAACCAATAATAACCTACTCAGCAAAACTGTGTATAATCCTTCAGGGTAGAAAAATGGATATTTAAGCATTTAAGGATTTTTGTGATAATACGAGAGCTGAATAGAAACTTGGACATTTAAATTCAAGTCTCAAGAAAATCATGAAAGAGAAATCATAAGAGAATCAATAAGGTTAAACTTTTTTATTTCTATATGGGAAGATAATAAATGTAAATCCTAAGGACTTCATCATAAAGGAAGTTAAAAGGAGTCTAGGACAGTTGGGTGGTGCAATGTATGATAGAGCACTAGGTCTAGAATCAGAAACACCCGAGTTCAAATCCAACTTCAGACAGCTATGTGACCCTGGGCAAGTTGCTTAACCTTGTTTGCCCCAGTTTCATCATCTGTATTGATGTAGTGTAATGTAATCCCTCATCAGCCAGAGAAGGAAATGACAAATCACTCTAGTATCTTTGCTAAGAAAACCTCAAATGTGGTCACAAAGAGTCAGACACAACTGAACAACAACAAATAAAGTCTACATAGACAGAGGGAACAGAATTCAGTTGATTATGTTTAGATGATCTTAAAAAAATGAAGCAATGAGAAAGAGGGGTGCACTAGGAGAAGGGGTAAGGGAGTGGAAGAATGTGGAAAAATTATCTTACATAAAATACTCAAAAAAGAGCTATGAAAGATGGCAAGCAATACCTGAACCTTACTTTCACTGGAATTGACTCAGAAAAGGAAGAATAAATATACACATTTAATTGAGTATAGAAATCTATCTTACCCAACAGGGAAATAGGAGGGGAAAGTGATAAGAGAAAGAGGGAGGGTAATAAAGGAAGACAATGGTCAGAAACAAAAACACAAACAAAAAAATACAAACTTCTGAGAAGAGAAAGGGTAAGAGTGAAGGGGGAAAAGATGGAAACAGAAACAGAAGAAAATACAATGGAGAGAAAGGCACAGTTAATAATCATAATTGGAAATGGAAATGGAACAAACACCCATAAAACAGAAGCAGATAGCAGAATGGATTATAAACCATAATTCAACAGTATATTTTTTACAGGAGACACACTTGAAACGGAAAGATACACACAAGATATTTAAATAAGGAGTTAAAACAATCTATTATGCTTCAGCTGAAATTAAAAGTTTTTAAAAAGACATGGGTAGCAATCATGATCTCGGACAAAGCAAAAGCAAAACTAGGCCTAATTAAAAGACAGAATCAGGGTAACTATATTTTGCTAAAAGGTACCATAGATAATTGGTTGTCCTTCAATCTCAAGGAGGACCAAAAATACATCACTATGTTAGAGTCAAGATATAGTAAGTCTGACTGTAGCTGATCAGATCAATATGAGCTCAGAACTCTTTACCATAGGTTGTGCACAAATAGGCTATATTTGGAGTGGAAATTTCTCTAAATTTGTGCATCTCACATTTCTTTTGAGCTACTGCAATTCTACTACCTTCATAGAGTACCTTTTTTGATGTGGGCATGCCATGCTGAGAGGTCCTTTGCCACTGTTTTCCATGGCATGCAATCAATTCCAAAATCCTTCAGGAAGACCTTGAGAGCATCCATGTATTGCTTCTTCTGACCACCATGTGAGCACCAGAATCAGAGCTGGAATAGACCTTTGAGGTCAATTATTCAAATCCTCACACTGTATAGATAAGAGATTTGAGGTAAATAGAGGTTAAATGACTTGCCTAAAGTCACCCAGATATTGTCAGAGATAGGATTTGAACTCAGGTCTTCTGACTTCACATTTTACATTCTTTCCAGTATGCCATGCTGTCTCTCCAAGTACTATACAACTTATTATCATTGTCAATTAATAACTGACATCATTAACAACAATAACTAACATGTGTGTATATACATATACATATGCATACATGTATCATATATGAATTATTAATATATTAATAACATTGCATGTACAAACATATTATATTTTAATATATAATACATTATTTACAAATATACGTTAAACATGAGTATATCAATAACAAATATAATTAATAATCATAACTAGCACACATACATATGCATTGTATTATATATACATATATGTATATATAAATGTATGCATGTGTTATGTATTTATGCGTGAATTTCCTATACACATTTCATTTAAGCCTCACAGCAAATCTAAGAGGTAAATACCAAAGATATTATGGCCTCCATTTTAAAAATAAGCCCCAAAAGGGTTAAGTGATTTGCCCATAGTCACACTGTGAACAAGAATAAGAATAGGACTTGAACCCAGATCTTCCTGATTCCATATACAGCACTCCACTATACTGTTGTTTCTTTAGCTAGGTGGCCCAGTGGATAGAACATGGGGCCTATATTCAGGAAGACTTGAGTTTAAATCCAGCCTAGACACTTGGTAGCTATGTGACTCTAGACAACTCCCCTTAATCGGTTTGCCTCAGTTTCCTTATTTATAAAATGGGGATAATAATAGAATCTACCTAAAAGGGTTATTGTGAGAATCAATCTAGATCATATTTGTAAAGCACCAAGTACAAGTGACTGTCACATAGCAGGTTCCATGTAAATACCAGCTATAATTATCATTATTACATATGCATAACACCTAGGTCAGCTTTGTGAATAGGCAGTCAATTTGGAAGCATATTTTGCTGGCTACATCTTGAAATTCCCCACATTTGCTTCTGTTAGTTTATGGTTTTGTTGTCTACTATAATGCAATGGGAAAATGACCCTTTGTCCTGGCCTGCTCTGGTCTGGCCCAGAAAAATTGGTAGGGATTCACAGAGGGAGCATAAACCCTGGCAACTACCTGAGACAGGGCAGATCAAAGCCATAGTTCTTGCAGAGGGCTGGGTTTTCCAAATTAGCAGTTAATATGGCAAGCAGAACAGGGATATTAAGAGTATAAGATTAATCAGGAGTTCTTGGAACAAGCAGAGGTCCTCTTCAGTGAAGCGATCATCCCAAATGTGTCTGAGAAAAAAATCAATCTAGCGATGACAAAGCAGTCTAAGTCATAGCAGGTGAGCCCCAAGTATAGGAGACTTAACTAAAGACACATATGAAAAAGAAAGAGTTGTATCATTTCATCCCAGTCCAGTTTATCCAGGGAGAGCTAATAAACAGAAAATGGAAGAACAAGAATGCGACTGTGAGTTACAGAATAACAAGGGTTTTACCTGACTTACCTAGCTAGAAAATGAGTGTTCAACCCATCCTTCCTCCCCCCACCAACTTGTAACATGCAGCAGGGCAGCTTCTTGTACTTCCAACGTACTTTTCTTATTGGCAATTGTGATTATAACATATTTCAATATAATTTTTTATGAGAGCCCCATAACCAAGAAATCAAATATTACTAAGAGCACTGGATTTGGAGTCAGAAGTGCTAGGTTTGAAATGGGACAGTATGTTCCATGGACTGAATGACATCTGTGTTCCTGGCCTATTGTCTTTGAAAGATATCTCTAACTCTGTTCTATGTAATCTATTTTAAAATATAGTCGTTTTAAATATATATATATATATATACATATATATGTATATCCAGTTTTAATGAACTTTCAATGAGGAAACTTCCTTTATTGATGCAAATAAACAATTAATCTTCAACTTTGTCTTAAAAGATTTTCCTGAGAGGGAGGAAGGGAAAGACAGAGACAGATATAGATGACATAGATATATAAATACATGTGTATATATAATGTCTGTATAACTAGATGGATACATATATAAATATTGCATTGTATATGTCTCTATAGCTATACATGAATATGGAAACATACATATATAGTATACATCTTCATATAGTATAAATAAATAATATTTAATATATTGAGATATTATATATTATCAGAGGTCGGTCTTAAACCTAGGTCTTTTTAACTCTGAGACCAGAGTTCTATCAACCACACCATGCTACTCATACTTATTGCATGCAATTCATTTGTGGAGTCCATGTCTTAGGTACCTACGGTGAACTATAGTAGTAACTGAGGTTATCATCTGTGACAAATTTACAATGTTTATAATGCATGTGTAATATGTCTCTGCATAGTGCCATGTAATTTTCAGTAACTGAAAGTTCTTAATGGAGAAGAGATATAATGGACTATGTGACCATGTTCTCTAGCTGAAGCAAGATCAAAACTAGGCGACATAATGAATGATGCTGTTGCAACATGAATTTTCATTCTTTTCATTGTCACTATTGACTTGCAGATCAATAGTAACAAAGGGTACACGTACCAGTTTCTAGAGGTATGAAGGTGAAAGAATGGGGGAGATGGAAAGACAAGGCCATTCTTTAGTTTCTTCTTTAGAGTCTAGCTTTCCTAAGTCCTCCATTAGAAATGCTACCAGAAGTCAGGGAAATCTAGACCTATTCTTCCCAATAAGAGTGATTTAGGGAAGATCCAGCCAAGTCAGCATAGAACCTCTGGTCTCACCAATCCTCATGGAATGAAGAAACTGAAAAACAACTCCAAGGCTTCATTTTTTTGATACAAGTTTGAGACGATTTGCCCATCATTGGTACCTGGGCAAGTTTTATTCTTTTCTATTATCTATTCACAGTAGAATCACAGGAGTTATAAGATGAAGGCAGAGAAAGATATTCCAATCAGAACTTAATTTCTGCCTTAGTAACAGATGAATCCAAGAAAGAATTGGAATGTGATGGCTATTTTACAAGCTATTGCTGTTTTTGCTTTTACTATGTATTTATTAATCTGATTAAACTATGTGTTTAAATTATGTACTTGAATGAAGGTGGATACTTTAAGTAATGTGATGAAAGGGATAGGAAGGGGAAGGGATAAGGCTAAGTAGGTGGGAGATAAGCTAGAGTTTGAATGATTCATACTATCATACAAGAATCTAGGGCATAACAGTGGTCTGGCTTTGGGGGATAGACCGCTGAATGATTGACAGCCACATACCCCAGGATCTGTGATTGCTGTTAGCATTTAAACAGCTCCCTTTGTCTACCCTTGTTACACATATTAAATTTTGTTTCTTTAGGAACAACATAGGTGGCCTCTAGTTGGCACAATGGATAGAGTGCTGGGCCTGGAGAAAGAAAGACATCTTCCAGAGTTCAAATTTGTGGCCTCATACATTTATTAGCTACATGACCCTGCACAAGTCACTGAAACCTATTTGCCTCAGTTCCTCATCTATAAAATGAACTAGAGAAGGAAATGGCAAACCACTCCACTATCTTTGCCAAGAAAATATCAAATGGGGTCATGAAGAGGCAGACAGGACTGAAATGACTCAGCAACAAAAAAGGACAACACAGTATTTTAACCAATTTAGATAACTTTTTTTCATCTTTTCTCTGTCATTCAATAGGTTAGCTACCTCTCCTAGCTTCAAGTCTATAATCTGCAAATTTAATTATCATCCCTCCATTGAAGTATCTAAGACATCAAGAAAAATGTTAAGAAGTAGAAGGCCACAGACAACTTCCTTGGGCATGAATCTCATTGTCAAGTAGAGAGTTGAGGAGAGAAGTCAAAATGCAAAAATTTGTAGCAGCATGAATGGATGGAGCATGAAAGCATTGTTTTAAGAATTTTGACAATGTGATAGAGATAATTTGTCAATAGCTTCAGGAGGTTTAAGAAAATGATTGGGATAAACTGAGAATGTTTATTGTCATGGAAGAAGTAGCAAGTGTAAAAGAGACGGAAGATGCAGGAGTGAAAAATATGACATGGAATCAGGGAAGTCAATAGAGAAGGTAATCAAGGACTTAGATATTTCAGGAACCAATATATTTATAAAGTCTTCCCTGGTTCCCCTTCTTCTCACCTTTGATCAATAACTGTAATGAGCTCTATAATCCCTCAAATTTCCTTGTATGTGTCAAATATTTCATATTTCTCCAGTAGAATGTAAGGTCTTACAGAGTTTGGACTGTTTTGTTTCTGTCTTAGGAAGGATTATACTTCAGAGACAGAAGGGAAATAGAAGAGAATGAATGGTTATGTGTAGAAATGTTGAGACTCAGAGAAGGGAAACTAAGTGTCTTCCCATTAGATTTGTTTCAATTCTATGAAGTCATTGGTGAGATTATCTATGGAGGGAGGTAGAAATTGGAATTGAAAGTTTGTGGAGATTAAATTATTGAGACAGCTGCTGCTAGAAATATGATAGGGAATAAATAAAAAGATGAAGGAAAGGATCTGAAATCTAGAGCTTGAAAAGAAATTTTAAGTTATCATGCCAACTCCTTCATTTAAACAGATGAGGAAACTGGAGCCCAAAGAAATTAATGACTTGATTAAGTTTACTAAGTGAGGTAATTGAGGGGATTAGGACAGCAAGTCGTTAATTGTGGGAATTGAATGAACCACACAGATTCCATTTTGTGACTCAATTCTGGAGCTAGCTCAGTTCCCTTTCTATTCAATTATGGGTTTAGTCCAACTTCTGTCTCATGAAAAAACTTTATTCACTTGTGGGAACTGGTAGAAAATCTGATTGTATTGTGTGAACCTGTTTAGAGAACCTTAACTAAGGACCAAGCTGTGTTGACCAGAAACCTGGTCAGATACAAAGAATAAGGAAGGAATTTTCTCTTACTTGTACATCACAAGCAACCCACATGTCTTAAAACTGGCCCTATACCAATCAATCAGTTATTGGTTCCATGTTCCTTTGATTATTTACAGCTACTTGGTGAGGGGTGGGGGATTTTAGCAAACTATTTTTTTTTTGCTCTCCTTCTCCAAACCTGCAAAGGCCCTAATCTTTCCTCCAATTTGAAATCAAATTACCTACTGTTGTATTTTGGTTAATTATTTTATTTTACTTTATTGTTCTTATTTGATTGTTTTTAATCTTTTAATCTATAAAACCTGTTTCTCTTTGTATTCTGGGTCTCACTCTAAGTGGAGGAAGAGACCTGGTCCCAATTTGTTGGCAATGAGTATGCATTGTTTAATAAATTGAAATAAATTTCAAACCTGTTTCTTGACATTCCATCTTTCACCTGTCACATAAGGTAATATGCAGCCATGGCTATATATGAATTCAGGTCCTGTGACTCTAAGTGACTATTTCTAATGAACCACCATGATTCTTATATTCCTAGATATACATGCTCCTTACTATGTCTTCAGAGAAGTAAATGACAAAATAATTACAAAGGAATTTGGAGTTTTGGGGCAAGTGAATCACTAATGATCAGGGAATAAGAAAAGGCCTCTTACATGAGGGGACAATTGAGTTGAGCCTTGAAGGCAACACAGAAGTTCACAGAGGTAGAGATGAAGACAGAGACCAAAGCAGACATAGGGACCAGCATGTGTTGAATCAGAGTTGGAAGAAGGAGCTTTTTTTAGGGAATAAGTCACTTTGGCTGTAACACTGATAACATGATGTTGGGAAAGATGTATAGATTTTCATTATCATGATGGTGGAAGCTTTAAAAAGAAATCCAAACATTTATATCTTATCCTATAGGCACTAGGGAATTACTAAAGCATCTTGAGCGTAGCAGAGTCCAGAGGCAAGAAGAACAATTCAGAGGCTCTTATTGCGTAGGAGAGTTAATAGGATGTGAATTAAGGTGCTGCACTGGTACTCCAAAATATTAAAAATAAAAAATAAAAATATAAAAATACATTGGGCAGATGGTTATGGAGGATTTATAGAATGACAATGTAAAGGAATCACATAAGAAAAAAAACATGTGGAGGGGATTGCAGTATGTATTAATGGAGGGAATAAAAATAAAAAAAACATAAAAAATAAAAATATAAAAATACATTGGGCAGATGGTTATGGAGGATTTATAGAATGACAATGTAAAGGAATCACATAAGAAAAAAAACATGTGGAGGGGATTGCAGTATGTATTAATGGAGGGAACTCACACTTATGACAACATTGATTCTTCGGGATCTTGAAAGTAGTGAAGAGAGGTAGAAAAAGGAAGGTAGAACTGGATTGACAATTTCAATCTCTTTTCAAGAGAGTGTTTATTGTTTCATTCAGTAAGTTTGCCTGGCTTTTATTTTCTGTATCAGGATGGAAGAGACTTCTGGAGAAATGCTCAGAGGGCATGAAAAGAGCAGACAATACCTTTAGAATGTGCTTGAAATTCTTCAAAGTCCCTAAGGATACCAACACTTTGAAGATTCATATTTCATGTAAAAGGGTCAAAGGTCAAATCCAGCCCCCTCATAAGAAATCTAGGCCCTAAATTGTCAGTGGGAAACATCAAAGAAAGATCTCCTCCTTTCCACTTCAAAGCACTAAGCAGGGTGACCTATTAGGAAGAAATACATTCAGCATTCCTTCATCTAAAGCAAAATCACCACCAATGACCAAGAATACTATTAATTTGGGTATCAGTAAAACAGGCAAAGTATGAGAAACCCCTTTTTTTTGGACCCTGGGAAAAGCAGGCAATATGTAAGGATTTTGCAGTCATCGGGTCCCAGCAATAGTTATAAAGTTCACAAATTTTTAAGGAACTGGGAAGGAAGGAAGAACTGAAAGTGTATTGTGATTGAATGTCCTTATGGGACCTGAGCCAATCTTCCTCTCAGAGCATTGTTGCATACAAAAAAGAATTACTCAAAAACAACCAATCCCCAAAAAGAAAGAAAGCAAAACATTAACAGGAATCAAAAAAAAAGGGTGACTTTGCAACTAAGTGCCTCCTGTATTCAAGAGGGGTGGGGCTGATAATAAATGGCCCTGTCCAGTGGCTACATCCTCTTATTCTTCTGTGTGCCCATGACTGGGGGTTGAATCAAAGATGATTGGAGATTGAGCCAGGACAAACTACCCATTCTGTGTTCTATAAGGAGTTAGGAGAGATGGCTCCTGGTTTTATTTCAGGTGGTTTCTTTTTCGGGACACAAAACTTGCATGAATTTTCAGTAAAATTACCAAGGATCACATAGATATTAACTGTTTGAGACCATATTTTAATGCAGGTCTTTCTGACAACAAATTCAATGCTCTATCCACTGGGCTATTTTAGCTGCCCTCAAGCAATATTTTTAACCTTTGGTAGGTATTTATTCAAAATCCCCCAGTGGCTCTCCATTGGCTAAGAAATGAAATGTAAATTCCTGATTTATCCTATTAACCATGTATTATGCATTCCCTATACGTTTATTGTAGCTGATAGTATTATTATCCTAATAAAGAGAGGAAGGAGATACAGAGACTAATTTTCTTTTCAGTCCTTTCTTTACTTTGCAGATAGGGACACTGATCTTTGGATTAAAGCTACAGCTACTGTTTGTACTTCTGTCTTTTCATCTCCCCAGCTGTGATTGCTAATGTTTTTACTCACTGATAGAGTTAATTCTCATCTGGTCCTTGCCATACATCTCCGTCTGTGTGTCTCTGGTGTATTTGGGAATAACTAGTAGGCTGTCAGCCTCTATGATACTCTATGATGTACAGTTTTGACCTTTCTTTCCTTTATGTCCCACTTCTTCAACTCCCCACACCTACACTTTAGGTACCCAGTAATCCATTTTCCCCCTCAAATATCCACATTAATTCTGCAAGGTATAGAGTATCGGTCAGAAAGACTTAGGTTCAAATCCTTCCAAAACTTATTTGCTAGGTGACTTCCAGCAAATACTTAAGTTTTATCATATGGAAAAACAAGGGGCTAGAATACAATAGTCTCTTAGGATTCTTCCAGCTTGAAATTTGCAATCTGCTAAACCCATTCTCCCATCTAGGTAGAGCTATACTTCAATAGACATAATACCATTAAGACCAGATAGAATAATAATGGCTCAAACTGAAAAAAGTCATAGCATCATGGATATGATGCTATATATATATATATTACAGATATATGATTACAGATGAAGAAACTGAGGCCCAAAAAGCTTAAGTGACTTGTGCAATATCACGCAGGTAGCAAACATCAGAACCATGATTCAACCCTAGGTTCTTTAACTATAAACCTTCACTATACCATATTTCCTTCAATGTATGTAGATCAGTAGCTTGCTAGAACCTACCTCTTCTAAAATGGGATTTAGGTATCTCAATCCCAATTCCCTCACATGGAGTGGATGCTTGTGTCACATAGAGAAATATTACCACCTGTGCATTTCCTATCATGGACAGAAGACATTTTTGCAGCACACTATATACTTGTTTGGAGCCAGTTTTCCTTTGCTCCTCCCTCTCTGGGAGCTCCCTTCTACAACCTGTTCATGAGAAAGCTAAATCACTCCCCCCAAATTTGTTCTGAGAAACCACTTATCATAAACACATCTTTTATTGTGAGGTTTACCTGAATTTAAAGGATGAGTTCTCTACTAATTTAAAATCAGGAAAGAAGAGTCAACAGCCCAAACTTTTCACAAGAATAATCATGCTGCCATCATTTGATAATGATACTTAGGGATACTGTTCTACCAAATTTAGAGTAGAAAAATGCAATTCAGGACCTCTTGATTCTATAGCATATCATAGTAATGAGGTCAGAACCACTATTCATTATTCAGTCTCATACAAAATGCCCTGTTGTTCCTTTCATCTATCAAAGAGATTTTGGTATTCCAGTGCTTCACTATCAAGGATCTATGATTTCATTGCTCGGGATAATCCCTCCATTGACATAGAACACAAGCTCTTGCTATCAAGTCAAGTCAATAAGAATTTATTAAACACCTACTCTGTGACAGGCTTGTAACAAGCTGTGAAGACATAAGGAAAGGCCAAAAACAAGGAACTGAAAGCCTAGTGGAGATGACAACATATAAACAAGTATGTACAAATATAATATATGTGTATATATATATATATATATATATGCACAACTATGTAGAATTACATATACCCACACATATGTGTGTGTGTGTGTATATATATATATATATATATATATATATAAAAAGAGAGAGAGAATAAATTGGAGATAATTAACAAAAGAAAGGCATTGGCATTAAAGAGGATCATTAAAGGCCTTTTGCATATGAGAAATTAAGGAAGTCAGAGAATCCAGGAAACAGGAATGAGAAGGAAAAGATCGGTCATGGGGGACATCCAGTGAAAATGCATGAAATCAGGAGATGGAATACCTTAGGCAAGGAAGAAAAAAGAGGCCAGTATCATTGGAACTTCAAGTACATAGAGGGGAATGGGGTGAGGGGAAAGAAGACTGGAAAAATAAGAAGGGGCCAGATTATGCAGGTTATAAAATTCCAGTCTGAGGATTTTATATTTGATCAAGCATATTTTTACCTAAAACCTGTCAGGGGATGTACTTTTGGAAGTTTCTAAGTACTGTCTGTGAGAATATCTGGAACTGGCAAAATAAAGATCATTGTACTAAAAAAGAAATAAATATGATTTGGGAAAAATGAAACACCAATTCTCTATGAGAAATTATTAGCTTATTAATGAGCACATACACCCCTTCCAAATGATCAGTTTAAAATTATAAGACTAACATTTACTTCCATAAAAAGGTGGGCAATAGAGTATGACAATTGACACTTGATATGGGAAAGGAGGTGGGAGAGAGAGAGAAAGAGAAAGAGACAGAGACAGCGATAAGGAGGAGAGAAATTAACAAATAAGTGAATGAATTGATAGATAAATGAATAGATATATTATAGATTCATTAATAAATAAGTGAATGAATTAATAAAAATGGAGAGAGACAGAGCGGGGTAGAGAATAGCAGACAAGCCTTGAATCATTGGGTACTGGAGGTCCTGTACCATTAATGAAAAGAAAATTTCTTTTTCAGTCCAGTTCACATAACTCACTGAAGATAACAGTTTTAACTCAAAGGTCTCTACCTTATTCATAATTCAATCTGTGACCCTTTGAAACCACTTATCCTGGCTAGAGCCAAGTGGGAGAGAAACAGGTTATGATATGTCCTCTTTCTATTCAAGCAGCTAATCCATGTCAGCTACCAATTGATATTGCTACAGATGGATGATCTGAGGATGCCACATAATGCCTTTCATGATTGAATAGATGGACTTCTTGAGTTGCTATGATCTAACCTTTAAAAACTTGTAAATCAACCTGGCGATTAAATTGCTCCAAATTGCTGAGCTTCAGACAATGTACATAAAATCTATTTCTCGACTATATTTCAAGTCTTTCAAGCTGGTTAGGATCTTCTAGAAATTTTCTCCTCTTGCATAGACTTGAAAGGGCATGATTAACTCCATTCTGCAATGAATGTATGAAGGAATACTTGGGTGTACTTATATTATAAAATATATAATCATAGAGACTAATTAATTAATTATAAAAGGGGGCTTTGGATGTCTGAATTGATTTATGATTTATTTCATTTAAGAAGATTGATCCAATTTAATATCACAATTTGGTTTGGACCTGTGACTTCATTGGTGTAGAAAACTTCTGGTGAGGAGACTCACTATTCCATCAGCAGCTCTTCTACAACTTACTGTCTTAGCAAGTTCCCTTGAACAATAAGAAATTAGGTGACTTATCCATGGTCATAAACCCAGGAAGTTTCAGAAGTGGGACTTAATCATTCAAGCCCTAGGGAAGAAAAGTTATACATCCATGGTCATACAAAGACTAAGTAGCAGATTCAATATGTAATCCAGGTGCTCTGACTCTAGGTCCATTAAACTTCCCACAAAGCCCTACAAGTCTGCATAACAGGAGTATTTAAGTAGCTTAAGACTTTAAGCAAGAAATAATGATCACTTTTTTCTTTTCTTAAACTAATATATGTAATTGCCTCCTTATTGTTTTCTTTGCTTTAGCTTCTCCAATTCCTATTCTATCCTTCAAATAGCTGACAAATAATCTTGTTTTGTTTTTTGTTTCTTTGGTGGGGCAATGAGGGTTTTTTTTTTTTGTTTTGGTTTGGTTTTTTGTGGGGCAATGAGGGTTAAGTGACTTGCCCAGGGTCACACAATTAGTAAGTGTCAAGTGTCTGAGACCGGGTTTGAACTCAGGTCCTCCTAAATCCAGGCCCAGTGCTTTATCCTCTGTGCCACCTAGCTGCCTGACAAATAATCTTTATAATGAAGATGGCAGATGAGGTCAATCCCTTGTTCCAAAAGACTTCAGTGGCTCTCCATTGCCACTATAATAAATCGCAACTTCATCAGCCTGACATTTAGGATGTTCCACAAACTGAATCTCAAATATCTTTCCAATAAAATCATTCTTTTCTTAAACTATACATCCTAACCAAACTGGACTATTAGATGTTCCCACCTCATTCTATTTTATATGATACTTGTTTGTATATGTTGGATTCTCCCCTAGTAGATTTACTTAACTCCCCTAGCAGAAGGCAAGTTCCTTGAGGGCAAATGGTTTTATTTTTGTTTTGGTATCCCTAATACCTAGTACAGCTCTTCTCTCTCTCTCTCTCTCTCTCTCTCTCTCTGTCTGTCTCTATCTCTCTCTGTCTCTCTCTGAAATCTTAAGTCTTCACTTTGGCCTCATTTGGGAAAGTGAAGCTGCACTGCACATGAAGAGAGTTGGACAGAGAGAGATGTTCCTCTTTGTTTCCTCTCATAACCCACTTACTAGGCAACACTTATGGTTCCCATGCCAATCATCTTCAAAACAGCTCACAATCACAGGGATACACAGGAGCAAACATGCTTGTCACCCATGTTTAGCAAGGGACCAGAGTATGAGATCCACTAAGAGGATCAACCCAGCATAAACTGGAAGAGACCTTAAAGGTTATCTAGGACATAACTCTCCAGCAAAGGCATCAGCCATCAAAGTTGGCTCATTATACAATGAAACTTAGTGCTTACCTCACTTAAAAAGACAGAATATAGCACATATAGCACAGCTATTTGGGGACAATGAAACTGTCACATTTGTCATTACTACAATAAAGTCCCATATCACCTCTTTTATCCTAAATGAAATACTTAAAGGATTGCTTTTGAAAAAAAGCCCAACTCAGCATACATGAAATTCTTCTGATTAAAGGAATGCACAGTATTTTTCCAGTTGTTAAGAAGGAAAATTTTGTCCTGTCCTTACAGAAAGGGAAATTAAAGCTCAGAAAGTGACATATTTAAGTGAATGAGTCAGTAATGGAACTTGGGAAAACTTCATACCCCCTTCTTTCGAGTTTAGCAATCTGGAACATGTTGCTCTAAATGATTAAGGGTGTCACTCCACAGGAAAACTAAAAATAACAATGATCAACATTTTGATGAGGTGCAGCTAGGTCATAGTGGTTAGGATTTTTAATTGTTTTATTTATTTAAATTTTAATGAAATAAAAAAAGCATTATCATGACAGTATATTTAAAAAAGAGATGATTTCACATAAAACTATAAATCTATTATGTACAACTTGCTATTCCTTTTAAATATACAATAAAGTTATCTTGTATTGTTCCTTTTTTTTCTTCACTCCCCACCCTAAAAATGGCTATCATTAGACACTCACACATGTATGTGTGTGTGTGTGTATACATAAATGTATATATGCACACATATACACTTATTTGTGTATGTATATGTGTGTATATATATATATATATAGTTGATAGATAGATAGGTACATAGATAGACAGATAAACAAATAGATATACACATGTACAATCATTCTATCCATACTTCTATTTATCAGTTCTTTCTTTGGATACAGATAGCAGCTTCCTTCATATGTCCTTTGTGGTTAATATGGGTGTTTATAATAGTCAAAATGACATTCTCTCAGAGTTGTTCTTAAAACTATTTCATTGTTGGAATAGTAGTTAGAATTTGACACAATAAGTTACAAGTTTCAGATATGTATCAAAGAAGGGAGTTTCCTCTACTAATGAAATCATAAAATCCAGTCAAAAATCAATAAATTAATGGTTCAAACCACTTTGTTGCTTTTAACAGCTTACTTGCTTTCTGTGTCTATTTAACTCCAAAATTCAATATTTTCTATTTCAATTTTACAACAGAAGTATATCAAGGAGCAACAACAAAAAAATGAGAAGGCTCTTCTGTTGTTCACAGAAGGGACCTTAATTTGGAAAGGACCTTAAAAGCTTTCTAGTTTGACCCATAGCTGAACACAGAGTTCCCTTTCCAACATGACTGAGAAGCATTTATAGAGATTTTGCTAAAAAACAAATCTACAGTTAGAGCCCTGTTAGTGCATTTGTCCCCATCCTTCACTTGACATTCCAGACAAATTAGTCTTCTGGCTGTTTCTTTTTTTTTTTTTAAGTGAAGCAATTGGGGTTAAGTGACTTGCCCAGGGTCACACAGCTAGTATGTGTTAAGTGTCTGAGGCTGGATTTGAACTCAGGTACTCCTGACTCCAGGGCTGGTGCTCTATCCACTGCACCACCTAGCTGCCCCTTCTGGCTGTTTCTTACCCATTACAAACCATCTCTCATTCCTGTGCCTTTGTACTGGCTATCCCTCATGTCTGAAATGCATTACTTCCTCATCTACAATTTTGAGAATCTGGTGTTCCCTTCAAAATATAGTTCAAGTACAACTTTCCAAATGAAGTGTTTACTGATTCCCCACAGGTGCTTGCACCCCTACTACCAAATTATTTTATAATTATTTTGAGTATAAATATATAGATTATATAATATAATAATTCTCTCTCTCTCACACACACACACATATATATATGTATATATATTTATATATAACATATGTGTGTACACATTGCCTTCTACAATAGAACACAAGCTCTGTGAGGGAAAAATACAAGATAACTTTATTGTATATGTAAAAGGAATAGCAAGTTGTACATGATAGTTTTATAATAGCTTTAGCACTTAGCCTCACATAGTAGGTACTTAATAAATCTTGATGGATTCATTGGTTATTTTTCTATAAGGTACATGCTTCTTGATTCATATTTCAATTACAGTTCCAATTTCATCATCTCAATATTACTTACAAAGGAAAATCTACCTCCTTGAATTATTTTTTTTTCATTTGCTTATTACCCATTGTTATTGTTCAGTCATTTTAGTCACGTTCAACTCTTAATGATCCCATTGAGGGTTTTTTTGGCAAAGATACTAGAGTGGTTTGCCATTTTCTTCTTCAACTCATTTTACCTATGAGGAAACTAAGGCTAACAGGATTAAATGACTTGCTCTGGGTCACTTAAGTAGTTAGCATCTGAAGCCATCTTTTAATTCATGCATTCCTGACTTCAGGCCCAGTTTTCTATACATTGTACCACCTGGCTATCCAGTTATTACTCATAGATGCTTCATGTATGTATAGATGCCTGAGTTAATCGTATTTATTCCTGGTTTCTTTCGTAGATTTTTGTCTCTCTTTTTTTGGCCATCTCATTTGCTATTTTTTCCTTCTATTATAACTACTCCTTGTAGTACCTAACATTGTAGACAGATATAGGCAGTTTCCTCATTTCCTTTTCTTTTTGTTTTTTCTTTTTTTGTTTTGTTTTTGCAGGGCAATGAGGGTTAAGTGACTTGCCCAGGGTCACACAGCTAGTTAAGTGTCAAATGTCTGAGGCTGGATTTGAACTCAGGTCCTCCTGAATCCAAGGCCAGTGCTTTATCCACTGCACCACCTAGCTTCCCCCTCCTTTTCTTTTTCCAAGTCTTTTTGATTGTCTTAATAAGGTTATAGAATCTATATTCTTACCAAATCTTATTCATTATACTCCATTCCTTCCCAAGAGGCATTGTATGTTTTCCATATATCCAAAATCCATTCATATACATCCTTTTCTTACAAGGTGATCACTTGTCAGATCTACTTCATTGTTATTTATGGTCATTTTCTTGTCTAGTGCTTTATCGAATTCTGTAACCCACTTCATGATCTAACGTACTTCTCATGTATGAATTTCTTCATATGAAATAAAGATGGGGTAGTAAATCTCCTAAGATTGAATCCACCTGCCTTATATGAAAGCTACGAGTGCAAAACCCCTTTCCTAGGTATAAGCAAGCCTTCTATTAATAGATTATAACCTTTTATTGCTTACAAGCTGAGTCAACTGTGTTTGAAGTATATCATCTCTTGTGACCTATTAGCTAGCCTTTTTAAAATTTGACTTTTTCCTCCCTCCTCCTCTTAGTAACTTTTGTTTGAAGGCTTATTGTATAGATTTTGTTGCCCTAATCTAATATAACATTAGCTTCTTTAAAGTCTTCATTAGGGTAATTATGAGAAGCTTCACTGGGCAGGCAGCCCACCTGGAGATAAGAGATGCTTCTAACTGTTCATAAATGTATGCTACGCCCAATATGCCCCCCAAAATATTTATGAGATCAGAGAGACTGTACTTGGGCTCAGACATATATACTTTATCAATCAATGAGCTCCCCAAACTTTTAAACCTGGATAAAACTCCAGAATATACTAATAAAACACATCAGAGGCAAGGCTTTTTTTTTTCTTTAAATGACCAAGAAGAACTCAAACTCAAATGGTAGTGATGTCAAATATTCACCACTCTTTGCACTCTACAGTCATGAGAACTAACCATCAGTAAGTAGATATGAAGACTCAATACAGGTCCAGCAAGAACTTTGGAGGCAGAAGTATTCCAACAACCTTCAGCTTCATCATGGGATGTGGCTGGCTTTCTTATATCCTTCAATAAAGCATGATTGAATATATTACGTTATGCATTATACTACTTTTACTTTTTATTGGCATGATGGCAATGCTTACCATATATCCATCTATTTGGAGTATTCACAACTGAATGTTGTGAAAGAGCAGGGAAGATTGATACTTCTCTAAAACAAACAAATAAAAAAAATGAGCCCTTCAATTCAAGGACAATTTTCTATACTAAAGCTCTTTACTTTTACCAGTAGGAATGATGAAAACAAAACTTGTTCCCCCTAGCATCTTCAGTTTCTTTCCAAAATCTTTGTAATCTTTAGAAATTGCATCTGGAATTATCATCTGTTTTTGTGTGAATCACCAAATGTTGATAGTTCACATTTAATTCTTTTCTATATCTTTGTATGCCCTTACTTAATGTTCCATCACAATTTAGTGTGTTTCCTTCTCTGCATACTACAGGACATCAAAACAACCTTGTTTGTGCCCAACGTGTCAAAATTGATCTGTTGTTAGAAATTACAAGTCATTTTTATGTCCATTAAGAAGACCATTTATAACAAGAAGTATTTTGGTTCTTCATAAAAAAAAAAATTAACGAGTCATAGAACATGATAAACATTGAAAAGAAATGTTGTTCAAGGAAACATTTTTAAGCAAAACATTGCAATCATATATTCCATTCTGGGTGCTTGTTGGAATGAATGCATGATAATAACAGGATTAGATTATTTTAATCATATTCTTGGCATGTTGGACCCAACCCCAGCTGCCTCAGCTGACTGAAATCAACAGCCTCAAATGTATGCATTTTTCTCTTACACAGATACCTCTCTAATCCCAGATCAGGATAGGAGAGGGAGTAAAAAACCTGGGCCAGAATGATTTTTAGCAATTGCTTATTTGTTCATACATTCAATCATACAATTTTGGAAAATCTGACTCTTACCACAGACATCTGCAGATTAGCCAGGAGTTAGCAATTTAGGGCATTTTAAAATGATCTTGAAAAACACAATAACTAAGCACTATCCTCTTACCCCACCCCCATATTTCTTTTTCATATACACAAATACTCTATATATTTTTCTTCCTGTATCAAATTTTTTTTAAAAAAATTAATTATGGTCAAGTAATTGATTTTAATTCTACTTGTTCTCCCTCTGGTAAAAGTGTTAATATCCCTTAGCTTTTGTCTCATTTGAGAAAGAATGCTGGTCATAATTAGTAGAAAGTACAAATTATATTTTTTTTTATAAAAGAAACATGTATTTTATTAAGTTCCATTATATATTGTAATATAAACTGAAAGTGTCTCCTTCCCCCCAGTATTGCTGGAATGCTTTAATAGATAACAATCATTTGTAAGTCTCTCTTTTTTGGGGGGTAGGGGGTAATAAGGGTTAAGTGACTTGGCCAGGGTCACACAGCTAGTAAGTATCAAGTGTCTGAAGCTGGACCTGGACTCAGGTCCTCTTGACTCCAGGGCCAGTGCTCTATCCACTGTACCACCTAGCTGCCCCTATAAGTCTCTATTTACATGCAAATTGTTATTGTAAATGCCTTTGAAGTGTAGTTGTTATTTTTATTGCCTTAAATAAGTTGAGCTTTTCCACGAAGCTTCTATATATCATTTGCTTGGCAAATACACTTTTCATTGATAGCTGATAGTGCCTGTAAATTTCTCAAAGCCAGACCTTTACTAAACTATATAGCCTGAATATGTGGAATATGTGTGAATAAATTTTAACTACACATTTAATACTTGAGGATTGTCTAAGAGAAGGTAAAATCCTTGAGGACAGAGAATAGCTTTTCTATTTCTATTCCTAGTATGTAGCATAGGGTCTGGCATATAGTAAGTCTTTAATAAATGCTTGTTTTTGACTGATTTATAGGAGAGAGAAGTTAAATTGATAATTTAAATGTCTTAGAGTCAAATGTCAGTCAACAAACAGTCAATAGACATTTTTCAATTGCCTACTATGTGTCAGGGTGGGGGGCAGTTGATAGAATGTTGGGTCTGGAGTCAGGAAGACTTATCTTCATGAGTTCAGATCTAGTCTCTGAAACTAGCTGTGGGAGCCTGGGCAAATCATTTAATGCCGTTTGCCTCAGTTTCGTCATCTATAAAATGCGCTGAAGAAAGAAATAGTAAACTCTTGTATCTTTGCCAAGAAAACCCCAAATGGGGTCACAAAGAGTGGGACACAACTGAAAAATGACTAAACAACCTATTGCTTACCGAATCCTAACTAGGGAATTATTGCCTACTACTATTACTACCACCACTACCACCAGGATAGCTCATTTACAAATTTACTTTCCTCACAACAACTCAATAAGACAGGCTAAGTATTATTTCCATTTTTGATGGCCAAAATGTTTATTTTCCCGAGTTGATAAAGCTAGAAACTGGTTTCAA
The DNA here is from genome assembly GCF_019393635.1 of Dromiciops gliroides. NCBI lineage: Eukaryota > Metazoa > Chordata > Mammalia > Microbiotheria > Microbiotheriidae > Dromiciops > Dromiciops gliroides. The sequence continues at coordinate 275,763,813 of NC_057864.1, forward strand.
TTCTAAGTATCTCTTCATTAAAACCATCAGCTGTAATGACATAAGCCAAACTGATACATAAAAACAAAATAGATCATATTTTCAAGCTGTATATAAGGTATTTGGGGCAGGGGGAGGAGGAGTGTTCAATCAACATTCTGTGGTTATCTCAGGGTCACTGTATCCCAGTGTTATTGAACTTGCCTGACCTACAGCATTCCATTTCTGGCTGAAATTAGACCAGTGTCTTGTGGTATCCTGTCAAAACTATCCTTATCACTAGGCAACCAAAAACAGTCTAGTAGATTAACTGTACTTTATTTCCATGGTTCGAAAATAGTGAAGTTTGATTTCTTCAACAAAACCATATCTAAGAATGGTTGAACTGCTATATCAACTATTTAGTGCAGCTAATAAATATCACATTTACTTGAACTCTACAAAACTTTCTCTAAGAACAGGTTGACATTAATCTCTTTTTTTCCTAGTTACAAGAGAACCATGAAATATCACATAAAGATTTCTATAGGGAAGCAAAATAAATAAAGTAAGTAGTGTTCTACAACATCCTTTCAAAGGTCTGAGAACAACCTTCAATCCTCAACAAAGAGGGTATCTCCATCCCTCATCTAAGGATGACATTTCTCCAGATTCTCTCTTTGAGCACAATTCTTTATGTAGGCCTTTGATTCCATTTTAAATGGAAAGATTCCTAGGGAAAGTAATATTTTAAAGCTGTTGCAAGTTCTTTAAACCTTAGTATGAATGAAAGATTTAAAGTGAGATTTAAATAACAGGACAGGGGAGCAGCTAGGTGGTGCAGCAGATAAAGCACTGGCTTTGGATTCAGGAGGACCTGAGTTCAAATCCAGCCTCAGAAACTTGACACTTACCTAGCTGTGTGACCCTAAGGGGCAAGTCACTTAACCCTCATTGCCCTGCAAAAAAATAACAACAACAAAAAATAACAGGGCAGGAAGAAGAGGAGAGGTGCTGTGTGTGGGGGAGTGAGAAAGCCAAACTAAGGACTGGGGCTTCAGAATATAAATACATTTCACTGACTTCTCAATTTAACTAATGCTAGTCTTGCAAGAGAATGATATAGATTATACAGAAGGGTCACAATATTTAATATACTTAATTGGCTCTCCAAAGACCTTAAGAGCCCAATGTGTGTCCTCAAGGAATAATAATGACTAAAAAGAGAGGACAAAGAGCTCAGCAAAATGAACAAACATGCTAATTATTGTTTTCATTTTGTCTTTATGTGGAGAGGTATAATGTCATAATAGATGGATATCTGGGACAGCGAGGTGGCACACTGGATAGAGGGTTGAGCCTAAAGGACTCATCTTCCTAAATTCATATCTGGACTCACATACTGCCTATGTGAATCTGGGCATTTTACTTAACCCTGTTTGCCTCAATTTCCTCATCTATAAGAAGAGCTGAAGAAGAAAATGGCAAACCACTCCAGCATCTTTGCCAAGAAAACCCCAAATAGGTTCATGAAGAGTCAGACAAGACTTCTTGACTCAAAAATTGGCCCTGTTTACATCATACCAGGTTGCCCTACTATATGTATTACTTATCCACTAATCTTGTACCTTGATTCTATTTGTGTTTACTCGATGATATGCACATATATGCATATAATTATGTATATATACATGTGTGTGCTTCTATATAGTCATTGTGTTTACAGATCTTGCATACATACATACATATGCAAGAAACAAACATATATGAATATATACACATTTACATGTACATATATTTAAGCAAATATATGCAAAGCTATATGGTGTATGCATGCAAGAAAGGGATATTTGAATGGATGAGAATGTATACATGCACAGATATGCAGGGAAGAAGTGGCTTAATATATGAAAACATGTGTACAAGTAAATATACAAATATAATGCATATGTGCACAAATTACATGCATCTACATGTATTTATACACAGGCAAGTATATAAAAATATAGGAAAGATGCAAGACTAATGGATTAGCAAACTAGGTTTTGATAGATGGGACAAAAAAATCTTCTCTGATTCTGGAATCAGGTGAGTACTCTTATTTAAGTGTCCAACCTCTTTTCCCATAATGAAGGCAAAGTTGGGGTAGGCATACCAGAATGTTTTATCTACACTTAGTTAAAGCCATTTGATAGTTTGTGGTATTGTCACATTAAAATGCTGAGAATCTATGCTGGTAAAAGTTTGTTAATTTTCTAATAATTAACTGACATGTTTAGACCACTGGAAAACTAAAGAGATTTATCCTGAGTAAGATCACAAGGGGACAGAAAGAAGACAATGGACCTTTTTTATATTTCCCAAAGATTCAAATAACTTTAGGAATGAGTAGAAGGTCATAATGTTCCAATTTTCCACTATATGACTTGTGATTAATTATGTGTTTAAGATAGCTATAATATTTTTCAATATCTCTTCATTACAAATCCTATTTTTTCAATTTCAAAACCATTTGCAGAGACAAGGTATCTTTGAAGCAGTTTCTCCAAGAGGAGAGTAATTACTGCTCTGTAATCCCACCCTACTATGCACATCGCAACCCATTATATAACTTTATGCCAATATCAACAAACAAAATGGTTTCTCATTCGTGTATTTATTAAGCACTTAGTATTTGCAAAGTATTATTCTAGGCACTAGGGATACAAAGACACACACACACTCACAAATACCAATCCCACAGTCCTTTACCTCAAAGAACTTATATTCTGCTGGGAAGATAACACCTTTACATTAAAAAAAAAAATACAAAGTAATTTTTCGGCAGGAGAGAGTAACACAACAACTAGGAAGACCAGGAACTGTCTTGTTGACTTTGCATGAGATGACAACTACCTGAGCTGAGCTCTGAATGAAGATAAGATTTGAGAGGCAAATTGAAGAGTACATTCAAAAAACATGGAACAGCCTGTAAAGCAATGGAGGTGAGAAAAAGGTTTGGTTGTTTTTCATCAACTTTCCTTTCTTTCCTTCTTTCTTTCTTTCTTTCTTTCTTTCTTTCTTTCTTTCTTTCTTTCTTTCTTTCTTTCTTTCTTTCTTTCTTTCTTTCTTTCTTTCATCCCCAAAGTGGTGTGATAGATCCTTCCCCCATACACCCATGGCATAAGGAAACATATCTTGTAGAAATTACTTTATACTCAAAGTTCATTATGACTGATCAGTGACTAGAGTGGTGGACTCTGACCTTTCAGAATGGGGCCATTTGTAACACAGACTATGAAAAATTCCTGGAATTTGTTAGCTGAGTGTTGATGATAGAAGCCATAAGAATTGCCATGAAGGGCATAGTTAAATCAATGCTCCCCCCTTACATTGAGGGAAAATCTTTAAATTCCCCAAGCAACTTAGGACAAGGTTATAAGGTTCCCTGAACTTGAGCTCTTCCAGAATATATTGACATCCAAGTTTGAGGGACTTAAATGTCTCATGACTCATAGCCATATTCCAATGCACAAAAGACCCACTATTTTATCCCACAGAGCATACAGAATAATAGTGAGCAAGCACTGATACACCTAGTATGTTTCTGAACATTTATGTGCAAGGATTCAGTTTTTCTACAATCAACAACCAAAAAAGCCACCCAGATGTCTTTATCAGCCTGACAGCCATTTGCAAAAATTATCAATATATTCTTCAACACTGACCAAAAGTTTTATTTATTATTTTATACTCAATCCTCTCCTATGGTCTGCTGTGTGTATGGCAACAGTTTTTATTTTTCCTTTTCTCATTTTGTATTTAATTTTAAAATAAAAATAAAACTTACTAAATAAACAAATGAGATTAAATTTTTAAAAAGAGTAGGATTACACCACCACCACCAACAAAAACAAAAATAAATTTCTGACCTATAAAGCTGTATTAAATTAAATAAGTATTTCTTAAGTGCCTACTAAGTGTCAGGCAATAAGGATATAAATATA